>NW_022196343.1:1503847-1679492 GCF_008641045.1 Pistacia vera
CCAAGTCTCAACTAAGAGTTTCCTTGTACCAACATCGAGTGAAGAGATACTTCAACTCAAAGGTCAAGAATCGAGACTTCAGGGTGGGCAACCTAGTTCTAAGAAAGGTCATCCCTAGCGCATAGAATGCGAACTTGGGGGCACTTGGGCCCAAATGGGAAGGTCCTTCCAGGATCTCAGAAAAGCTCACACCAGGAACCTTTCACTTGGAACACTTTAATGGTGAAGCTGTATTGCAAGCATGGAATGTCGAGCATCTGCAAAGATACTATCAGTAAACAGCTTGGGTCCATTTTTGTTTTTTCTACCATTTAGCAATGTAAGGTCTCTTATGGCCAATTTTCACTATCAATAAGGAGGATATAGTCAAAACTTTCTCTTATTTATTATTTATTTCAAGATCACAATCTAAGCGATGACATCAAAAAACTCGAAGTCAAAACTTCAAAAAAACGAAGTTTTGCTCTATAATTCAAATTCATCAAGGGAAACATTCCCCAACACGATGAAGTTAAAACTCGAAAAACACTCGAGTAAAACACGTCGAAAGAAAATCGGTCATAATTCGACGAACAAAACGCAAGACGGCCAACCATCTCTAACTTGGCGTTGTCGTAAGAAAGATTTTCTTGTTTGTTCAAAAAGTTCCTAAAGAAGCGAGCTAGGCATAACTTGGAGCAAATTCGAATTGTTATAATAAGTTCAGTTAGAACAATTAAAATGACTTCGCATAAATAAAAAAATTTGCTTGACAAAAGAATGGAAAAGATTCAATTTTATTGATCGATAAAAGTTTCCATTACAACATAACTAACTAAAAAAAAAAACAAGTTTATGATGCAGGAGCTGGAGTGTCTTCAGGAGCGAGAGCTTGAGGAGAGTCCTTTGATGGCTCGCTTGGGGGAAGGTCGTCAACATCAATCGAAGGCGGAGCTGGCAAGGTCTGGTCTTCGACCTCTTATTTGACCTCAACCTCTTCTTCTTTGTTGCCTCCTTCGTCGCCCTCGCTCTCATAGGACTTAGAGTTGTCTGAGTATACACACTCTAAGCCCTCTACTTCAGCCTTTATCCTCTCTATCTCCTTCTGATAGATGGTGGGGAGAAAGGAGAAGTCTAGCGAGGGATGAGCCTCTCACAGGCATTGAACCAGATAGACTAACATCTCTCAAGCGTGGTCCCTAACCTCCACCTCAGCTCCTTAACCTCTTTCTTGAGGTTAAAGGCATCTGCCTCGAACTCCTTTTGGTTCTCCTTTTTGAGGAAAAGGTTAGCTGATAAGTTTGAGAAGTTAACCTCCAAGTCCAACTAGCCTTTTGAGTTGTGACAAGCTCAAAAGCCAGCTTATTGTTAGCACCCCATTACTGTGCCAGGTCTTTTTCTGCTTGTTGCTTAGTGACCTTGATCTGAGAAAGTTTATCGAGAAACTCTCTTTCTTTGACCTGAAGGACTTCAGCCAGCTATTTCTTTAGCCGTTCAAGCTCAGCCCGCAGTGACCCATTCTTCTACTCCACCAACTTGGCCTTCGCTAAGGCCTCTTCCTCATCCTTCTCCACCTTCTGCCACCCTTGGTGCGAGCCTTCCAAGGTTGTATAAGCTCCCATCAAAGAGTGTAAGTAATTGATCTACCATACGCAGCTGAAAACAAAAATTCAATCAGTAAATCAATTACCTTTCTTTGCCTAGATCCGAGTATAGATTATACCGTTTGCATGTTTATAAACAAAAATCTGTATAAAGTAAATCCATTCAAGGATTAGAATACTTACGTATGTTTGGAGGCTCTTTCGAATATCTCTGATTTCGGATAGGAACACTGTTCACTATCTACGGTTCATGGTTACTGTTCACTGTCTACTGTTCATAGTTACTATTCACCATCTACTATTCACATGATTTTTCACCAATCGATCCAAAGTAGGAATCACACTCAGGGAAGTTCACACGAAGATAATCCATAGAACCCTTGATTATTTTGCTAGAATAATCAAGGGCTTCAAGAATCAAGAAAGAAGAACAAGAAAAGTTTTCTTTTAGAGAGAGAGAGAGAGAGATAGGGTGGCTACGGTTTTAATTGAATGAATAATTGTATTTATTTTAATTTTAAGTTGCACTTATATAGTGCAACAATTAAAACTCTATTACACCTAGGAATAGCCATGGGCTCCAACCCTAGTTCACCCTTGCAACCAAACACACCCTTTATGGTATTTTAATGAATTAACTATTATTATAATTAAAATCAATTAATATATAATAATATATTAACATTTAATTAATAAAAATAATTCATTTAAATATATACAGAGATATATTTAAATATAATCTCACTAATTTAATTTAATATTAAAATTAAATACAGGCAACAACCTCAGCAAATTTAATTGCATTGTGAAATTACCAAAATACCCTTTAATCCTAAAAGACAAAAATACCCTTCTCACAAATTGATTCTTAAATTATCTTCTAAGTGTGTGACCCGTAGGCTCCTCATCATATTGGTAGTGTGTACTATCGTGATTAACACCAATTATTTTATTGCAGTTAATAATTTACGGTAATGTTTTTCAAGGCGTAGATAGTGTCTTAAGTGTGTAACGAGCTGCCTTTGTGTGGAGTGTTCTAGCTTCAGTTCTCTCCTCTAATAGTGTACCATTCCTCAGGTAGGCAATGATCGTGTCCATCCAATTGTATCTCCGACTCGTTGTTAAAACTAGCCCCTGAGGAGCGGAGATGCTTAGTTTTGGGAGGAACTTGACTGGGATAGAATCAGCCTTCTCTTGGTTCATTGTAGAGGCTAAGCGGGCTAATGCGTCCGCTTGCATGTTCTTCTCCCTCAGGATCAGGTGAATTGTGAAAGACCTGAACTGCTTGAGCTCAGCTTCAACTAGCTATAGGTAAGACGACATCCTATTTTCCTTCGTCTGGTATTCCCTAGTAATTTGGTGGACTACAAGCTGTGAGTCGCTATAAACCTTGATGGATTCTGCCCCCATTTCCTTAGCGAGGCATACCCCTGTAGGCAATGCCTCATATTCAGCCTTATTGTTGGAAACGACGAACCTGAATCTTACCGCAGCTCTGATTGGGTTTCCCTATGGACTTTTGAGCAAGAGCTCCACTCCTGCCCCTTTCTTATTCAAGGAGCCATCTACATATAAAGTCAATTACCATAAGTCGTCAAGCCTTGGCTTTTGTTGCTTGATTTCTCCCAAGGTACCTACCCTTACCCGGCTTGACTCACTTCTGCCTGATAGGAAAATTCAGATATGAAATCTTCTAAGGCTTGACCTTTGATTGCTGTCCTTGGGATGTACTTGATGTCGCACTAACTCATCTCCATTGTCCACTAAACTAACCTACCCGATGCCTCGGGTTTTTGCATTATCTTCTTTAAAGGGAAGTTGGTTAGCACGTGAATAGAGTGTGCCTGGAAATATGGGCATAGCTTCCTGGCAGCGATGACAAGGGCGAGGACGAGCTTTTCCATCTTAGGGTACCTTGTTTCCTCATCGAACAGCTTTTGCTTGCATAGTATGCTAGCCATTGCACTCCTCCTTCCTCGCATACCAATGTCACGCTGACAGCAGATTTTGATACCGATAACTATAATAGCAATGGTTCGCCCTGGATGGGCTTTGACAATAAAGACGATTATCCCAAATGTTTCTTCAGCTCTTAAAAGGCTCTCTCACACTCCTCTGTTCACTTGAAGCCTTTCTTCCCTTTCAAGGTCTCAAAAAATGGTAAGCATCCATCTGTGGCTCGAGAAACAAATTTGCTAAGTGTGAGCAAATTCCCTGTCAAGCTTTGTACCTATTTTAAGACCCTATAGCTATAGGATCATTTCATCATTTTCAGATTGCTTCGGATATTACCAATAGTAACCACTATTAAGTGAAATATTAATAGTGGTTACTATTGGTAATATCCGAAGTAATCTGATTACCTCTATTTTCTTAGGTATTCTAAGATTACTAGGGTTATCTTTTTTGGTTACAATTTTATCCCTTATTAATAAACATTTTAGACAATAATACCCCTACATTAAAACAAATTTACATTAATATCCTATTTCAATTTTACCATTGTTTAATTAAAATTTTGGACAATAATGCGCTTATGTTTAAAATAATTTACAGACCACCACAGATCCCAGCCACCATCGCCGACAGCGGGCCAACCACCATGGATCGCCGTCGAAAAATTTCCGGAGTCCCTAAAAAAGAACGGGATTCTGTGGGAGGCTCCAGGAGGCTTTGATATGGCCGTTTCCGGCCATATTGATGGCCAAAAACGGCCATATCAAGCCAGATCGATGGAATTGGCCTGGCCGTTAACGACCAGATCCCTGACCATTAACGGCCATGGAGATGGCTATTAACGGCCAGATCTATTATGGTTCTAGCCATTTTCGACTAGATCTGGCTTGATATAGACGTTTTCGGCCATCAATATGGCCAGATCTGGCCTGATATGGCGGTTTTCGGACATCAATATGGCCAAAAACGGTCATATCAGAGCCTCTTGGTCATAGTGAGGTACTCACGAGGACTTTCGGAAACTTCTGGCGGTGGTTTGTGGTGGCAGCAGGCGACATCAGGAGGTGGGGGTGATTTTGTCATAAATTAAAGTTTTATATAAGTGCGGGTGTTTTAGCTAAATCTGAAATATTGGGGGTTAAAATAAAAATTAATAATAAAAATAGTATTATATTAATATTTAAAAGGGGACAATTTAGTAATTTAAATTACATACCCACCAATTTATTCGCCATAACTTAACATATTAATATAACATACCCACCAACTAACCAAACACATTTTCTTACACCAATTAATCGTCTCACTACATACAGACCAAGATTGCCTCCTAGCAAGGCATCATGGCCACCTGACAGATTCGGATTCAGCGAAGCAGCTACCTATAAACGATATGGTTATCGTACAATCTGATCCTTTCATCATACGTTATCTAGAGGAGACCGAGACACAGAAATAATGTCAACCTTCGGTTACTCTTGATATTGTGTATTCAGTTACTAGAGAATAACTGAATACATTTAACATGATGTATTCAGTTAATCAAAATTATGTGCTAAGCAATTCTGAACACATTAATAATGAGTTGCACGCAGTGGGGAGGGGCCTTTAAGATGCTAATGTTTCATCAACATGGCTCTATCATATATACCCTTTCACTTAATGAGAGATCCCTTTTATTATGAGAGCATCGTGCAACCTTAAAGGAGAAAGTGGGAGATCGAATTGCCATTGACAAAATGAGGGCTTTTATATGATATATAAATTGTAAGTGTTCTGTGTTTATTTAAATGGAAGCCCTCCCCACTATATTCAGGATTACCTTTCTTAATGAGAAAAAAATACCTAAAATTTATGAGTAGGAGATGCTAATAAAAGAAGGGGCATGTAATAGTAGGTTGTTAACTGTTTCATCAATTAAAAGCAGCATATGAAGATCCACCCTCCATTACTGCTAATCTGCTCTTTTCACTCTTCTCTTTAACCCTCTTCCTGACCTCATTATCACTCTCCATCACACATTTGATAGCTCTTCCTATCTCATTTGCGACCACAACTTCCCCATTCATGATCCTGTAATCTAATCTCAACTCCACACCCAATCCCAAATCTCTAACCATTTGGAATGCATTAATTTGTTGCTCAGCATACATAGGCTATGTCACAGTTGGAACACCAAACCACAAGCTTTCCAAGATTGAATTCCACCCACAGTGTGACACAAATCCCCCTACTGATTTATGAGAAAGTGTAAATTTAGAAATGCATAAGACAATGGATAAAATTTCTTTTTTGATAATGGAGTATTTTTTATGAGTTTCATTCCAAAATTTGGAAGTATATTGGACAACTTATTCTTTGTTATCTTTTACTTGTTTGAGAATATCTCCATATCCCAAATCTGAGGCATCTGTTTCTACTATTTTAAAGGCTAATGGGTCTGTTAAATGCAAACATGGCAAATGGGTAATTTGGGCTTTAATTTGCCAGATTATATAAGTGTGTTGACTTGTCCATGGTTTTGGATTTTTCTTTAATCTTTCATATAAAGGTTTGCAAATTTTACTAAGTTTTGGATAAAAATCCATTAAATAATTAAGACTTCCTAAGAATCTTTGTAACTGAGTTTTATCAGTGATGACATCTAGGAATTTTTGGCCAAATTCAATGGATCTTGTACTATAATTTGCATGTTCAGGTCAGGCTTCAACCACTTGAAGCGACATGTGATACAGAATTTTTACTGAACTTCGTGGAATTTTCTTCTGTATTGAAGTCTTTCAAATCTCTGCATGAAAGGGTAAGCTGTTGTATACACTGATTGAGCTTTGTCTGTATCATATTTTGCTTCTTTTGCTGTGGTATAAACTTGACTGAATTTGTTGTTGATGATTCTAATATACTGTCAACTAGGTTGGTCCTTATATGGTGTAAATTAGCTTCTCTGAGTTTACTTCTCCTACTCATCCCCTCACCAAGGGCTGTGGCATTTTTTGGTTTCAACGGTATGAAACAAAATAGGCTTAAGCTCAACCCACTAAAAAAAATCTTCTCAATTTAATTCTATGCCTCACCATTCTGGCTGAGGCATAGAATTAGATTGATATTCATTTTTAGATTACATCAACTAGTTGCCTAGTTGTTTCACATCAATTCATATTTAAGAAAACACCTACTTACTTATCGTTAGTTATTAGATAAGGGGTTGATGCTTTGTGATCATCATCCGACATTTAATAGAAGCGGGTTGATGCTTTGTGATCATCACCTGATAGTGATTAGAGACGGGTTAATGCTTGGTGATCGTTACCCGAAAGTTATGAGGAACGGGTAGGTGCTAGGTGGTCTCCACCCGATAGTTACGAAAACCGGGTAGGTGCTTCGTGATCCCCACTCGGTAGTCACTAAGAACGGGTTGGTACTGTGTGAATTCCACCCGATAGTTATGGAGAGTGAGATGGTGCTATGTAAACACCATCCGGCCGTACCTCCGGTAAGATGAGGCCATGACGTTTAGTAGAAACAGAAATAGAAACAGAAATAGTGTAAGGAAAGAATTAAGAGTAATACATACGGGGACAGACAGATAGAGGGTTTTACTTACTGAGCATTATTTTGTGCTCACCCCGTTATTTTTCCTTTGTGAATGCAGGATCTAGGTGTTGATGCAGTCGGAGGGGCATCGGCAAGCGAGGAGCAATAGCTACACTGTTTCCCCTGTTTTGTCTTCTAAAATGACTTTTTGTAAACAGTACTTTTTGTGTATAAAAGACATATGACTTATAATGAAAAGAAAGTTTTGGGCCCAATTTTCTATTGTTATTATGCATGCATTGTATTAGCTTACAGCAGTTGTTACAACGGCTCAAAACGTGAGTCGCAGTTTCTAAGGCATAACTCTAGAATAATGCAGATAGATCACTAAAACTCATCATGGACCTAACCATGTCAAGTAAGGTCTCATTCCTCCTTTCAGACACTCTATTGTGCTAGGATGTATACGAAGGTGAGTTGTGATACTATCCCACATTCCTTCAGGTATTTAGAAAACCCTAAGCTTATCTTTATGTTGATGTTCATAGTCAACATCAAACATTCATTAATAATTATCCTGCTACCTATAGGATAATTATATTTGGATTAGTAATCGAAGTGTTAGACATTATGAGATAAGGATCATTCTGTTGGCTTGGAATTTGGCATTCCAAGCCATAACAATCTTGGTGCATTGGAGTTAATTGAAATGCACCAAGATTGTTATGGCTTGGAATGCCAAATTCTTTACGAGAAGCTAATTTTTTGGGTTGTGAACATAGTTTTTATATTGTGAATTAATCAAACAGTAAACGGATGCATGTCGAGATTAGGCGCCTAGCTCTATTCTAATGTGCAATCTGTACTGAATTTTTTATGTTGTGAAGTTTTGAAGGAGGCCATAGTGGCATGTTGTGGCAGTGGTCGATACAGAGGAACATACAGCTGTGGGGGGATGACTGGAATAAAAGATTAAGAGTTATGTGATAATCCTGAGGAATATATGTTCTTTGATGCTATTCATCCCACTGAGAAGACATACAAGATAATTGCAGAACTTGTGTGGAATGGAACCCCAAATATCACAGGGCCTTACAATCTGAAGAAACTATTTGAACATTTATAGCTGATCAATTAATGTTTATTGTTTGTATAACAAATAAGATAAAAAGACCTTTGAGGTCAAGCTATGCTTTGAATAATATACCAGCCTTGTGCCGGTTAAAGATAACAGAAGTGTGGGAAATGTAGATGACAGTAAGTTATACATAATATTGTTGGTTTCCCGGTCAAGTCAGTAACTTGTTCATTCTCTTCAACTAAGACCATCTCTAACCCATTGCACCAAATTGGTGTAAATTTTGGTGTAAAATACTATTGCATCTTCAACCCACTACACTAAATATTACACAAAAAAGAATTTTCCTTAGAATATTCTCTTTCTTTTTCTTTTATTGTAATAATCAACAATTAATCTATTTCACTCATTATTTTTGTATATATTAATTAAAATATTGGGAATGATATTTTTATTAAATAATAATTACTTTGAAAATTATACTAATTTAATAAAATTAAGCATTTATTTAATCAAATAAACATTACATTTAATATAGAAAAACATTACATCTAATATAAAATGATTAAAAAAAAAAAACAACAACAACAACATAAAAGTAAAATTCCAAATTGATAGTAATTTAATTTTCCGAATTAGTATGTTCTTCTCACAAATGATCAATTAATGCATTTCGAAAAGCATAGTGAGTCTCTGTATACTTGATTGACAATGATAATCTGTCCAATTTGTACATCAAACTTATGCACACATGAAACAATTTCAAACCATCATCAAGTTAAGTTGTGGCACATAAATTGCTCTTATGCGTTCGAGATCCCTAAAGGTAATAGAGGATTGTGGCCATCATGTCCTCTATTTCTTACTCGTGCTGAATTTCATAAATGATAAGTGAATCTTCTCCCTGTATGCACCAAGTGGAATAACTCTTAAGATTATGAGGTTACCCGTGATAAATTTAGGTGTTTATGGGGATGACAAGACCTGGATCATACTTGCCTAAATACTTAAGCTAACAGCATAACATCGTGAACACAAACAATAAAAAAACAAAGGAACTAAAACAGCAAAACATGTCTGTTCTTTCAAAATTACTGAAGTTGATTAATGAGAATCTGAGAACATGTAGGCCTTTCAGAGTAACTTTCTTCTTCCAGTTCTTTGCTCATGGTTTTTCCCCTTATAACCCAAAGTTTAACTTATTTTCTTTTGATAAGAAACTGATTGATATATTCAATAAAAGAAATTTACAGAAGTCGAAAAAGTTTGCCACAAGTAGGCTACAAAAAAGAGGACAAGACAGTTCAACACAAACAAAAGAAGACCTAACAATAATCGTATTTTCTCCCATAATACCTTCCTGGAAAGCTTGATTTGTCTACTTTATTTCTTCTGAATGAAACTTTTGCAATCGAGAAATCTGACTCCATGAAAAACCTAAAAAACGAAGCACTGGTCAGAATAACGAAAAATCTGGAAAATCTGGAATTTCCTAATCTTTTCTCTATTATTTCCTAAAGTCTATCCAAATATGCCAAACTTACAAAATAAACTCTAATCAGCTCAACTAGGCATAAAACATAACAAAAACATAATATAGAAGGAATAAAAATATATAAATTACACTCTTATCAGCCATTCAAACAAATGCTAAAAGTTCAAGCAACTTGAACCATGCACTAAGGCCATTCATTTCATTGAACTAACATAACCAAGTGTTATTCTAAATTTTGGCATAACAAAATGCACTCTTGAATACTAAAATTTACACTTGGTTAAGCCTAACATAACCTTTCAACTCCAATTCTTTCCCTTCTCTAACAATTTCTTCAATAAAATTTAACAAACTCATGCATGCATTTCTCTTTGAATTTTCATCAAACAATTCACATGCACATGCAAATACTTGGTTGGCCACACTTCCACATCTCTCCAAATCCACCAAAATTGGAGCAAAAACTCACTAAATTTAAATTCAAATCTGGCCGGATTCAACACTTCAAAATTTCATCAACAATTCTTCCATATTTCATCCACAATTCCACCAAATCACTAACTGCAGTTTCACAGTTGCAGCGATTGGACTTATCTTAACAGCTGCATGCCTATATAATTAAGAATTTGGCAACATTGCTAGTTATTGTATTGAATGCAATTATTGTCATGTATTCAACATGCGGCTTTGTCCTTACATCATTTAAAGTTTTTGATAATATGCTGGAACGGGATGTTGATAATTTTCATAGTCGTTAGTCAGTGACACTAGTGTGGTGTCTGCCGTAGGCAATTTGATGCTCAAGTATTTTAGTGAAGGCTGAGAGTGGAAAGGATTATCGGAATAATCCAGCAGCTTTTGGGAGCCAGAACTTTTTAGAGCTGGGTGCTATGGGTTATTTCTAAATAAATATTGAGAGGGTTTGCCTCTGTTTATATAGTGAAACCAAGAGGTTGAAACCTAGTAGGACTCTGAGTCCTATTTGGTAGATGAGTTCCAATTAGGAAGGAAATATGATCTCTTGCCTTTATCAGATTAGGCTTAACACTTTTTGTTTTGCAATGTGCTTTGATATCATTGTTGTATAGGGTAAACTAAAATTTTAGAAGTAATTTGATCAATAATTTTTGTATTCATGTTTTAGATAGCAACTAATGATCAAAGAAATATATATATTGATCGACCAATAATTTTTAATAACCATTTTCTCGATAATAATTTATATATGATCAACGAAATATATCGATCGGTGGATTGATCTATCTTTTAAGATAAGAACTTCTCTTTCAACTTGGGGCAGGATACACTACATTTATCTTTAGGAGATAAGATCAAATTAATAAAATTGTCTGATCAGTGAATTGTGTCCTCCTGTATAGCTTGTGTCAAACCTGTGATAACAATTGAGAGCCAAATGTCCAACTTTACTGCAAACTTGACATATAAATCTGCCTTTACCAGATCCTCGTCCTCTTCCTCTACCACCAAACTGTGGTGAGTAAAACTGATGTTGTGGGACTGAGTTTACAAAACGGCTAGGTCCAGGGGTAGCTTGATGAGTATTTGAACTATGGTGTGAAAAACTAAGAGGTTGCATAGGTACAGACCAAGATTGTTTAGCTTTAAAAGGTTGTTGTTCACTGTGATATTTCTTATGACTTTCACCAGTTGTAAGGTCAGCGAGTAGTTGGCCAATAGTAACCAGTGGTGATCACCCAGTGGGCAAAGTTGCGTCCTCCTGTATGATTTTCGCATTCGCCTTCATAGAGTTCGGTGAGAACATACTTGGCTTCCTCTAGGCTTATGCATTTGAGGTAGGGGCCAGAGAATGACGTCCTAAGGAGTTGGCCCTTGTCTATGGTGAATCTTGCAGCTTTTGCTCTTAGGTGGCATGCTTCATTCTTGTCGGCTGGAAGCTCATGATGTTCCAAAGTCTATTTCTTTTAACGGTAATAATTCTCTCATTCTTGACTTAAAGCCTATCCCAAACATCTTTAGCAAGCTCACAATTAACTATGACTTTCATTTTGTTCACATTAACAGCATTAAAAATAGCATGAAGGGCTTTAGAGTTATAAGTTGCCAAAGTTACCTCATCAATAGTCCAACTAGTAACAAGTTTTGGTCTAGACACTTCATTTTCAACAATAATCAGGGTTGTCCAACCATTCAAAATGGACCAAACTCTTTCGTCTATAGACTTAAGAAAAACGTGCATCCTAGGTCTCCATGTATAATAGTTAGGTCTTTCTAACAAGTGGATGAGTCAATTTCGCCAATAATTAGTTGCCAATCATGCAGCATAACCTGAATAGCTCATCATCCCTTGAGGTATGAAGGGTGGGGGAAGATTCTATGTTTGATGGTGTAAATTATCTTTTGCCGCTTTGAAGCTGGTAAAGCATACGAAATTCTTATAAGACAGTATGCAACAACTAGGCAGAAAGATGAAGTTTTAAGACTTTGGGAAATCTACAAAAAGAATGTTACTGTTTACAATAGAGGCTATATATCGGTCATAAAATCTCTGCTAAAATTTGATGACCTGGAGAGTGCTGAGAAGATTTTTGAGGAATGGGAATCGCAGAGTTCAATCTATGATTTCCGGATTCCAAAGTTCTTGATTTGTTGTTACTGTAGAAAAGGCCTTTTGCAGAAGGCTGAATCTCTTATAAGCGAGGAAAAATTGAAGGGGGGAAGCTGGATGGCAAGACATGGTTTTATATGCCAACAGGATATCTTAAGAATAATCAAACTCTAGAGGCGGTGGAGGCGATGAAGGAAGCGTTGGTGGTTTGTCGAAACAAGTGGAAGCCAAGTAAGGAACACTTGGCAAGCTCTTTGACATTCTTAAACAATGGAGTAGAAGACATAGAAGGAGTCGAGAAATTTATAAATTTGCTCAGGGAAAAGGACATTATCTCTGAGGATCTCCAAGAAAAATGGTTGAATAATGTCCAGAACGGGAAGTTGAACTTCAACGCACTCAGTAGTTTTTATGTTGATGCTTTGATTGATGATGCAGAAGCACTTTCAGCGCCCGAGGTTGATAACGATGATTCAGTAAAAGCTGTTATTTTCAGGTTGTGACTCGTAAAAGCTTTTGGCTTGGGTGCATAGCCATTATCTTCGGGCTATGGCTTATCAGATTCAGGCTTGGGTGCATAAGTGTTGTCTTTGGATTGTGGCTTGTCAGCTTCAGGCTTGGGTGCATGAAGAAAGTGGCAAAAGATATTGAGCCTGTTCGTGTCTTAAGTGGATGGGAAGAATTGCCGTTCTTGGGATATACTTGATATCATGCTGACTCATTTCCATCACCAACTGGATCAATATGCCCGATAGCTCGGGCTTTTGCATTATCTTCTTCAACGGAAAGTTTGTCAGCACATGAATGGAGTGTGCCTAGAAATAAGGCTGCAACTTCCTAGCAACAATGACAAGGGCATAGGCAAGCTTCTCCATTTGGAGTATCTTGTCTCCACGTCGAATAGCCTTTTGCTCACATAGTACACTGGCCACTGCACTCCTCTTTCTTCACATACCAACGCTGTGTTGATGGTAGACTTTGCTACCGATAAATATAACAGTAATGGCTTGCCCTAGACGGGCTTTGATAATAAAAGAGGTTGTCCCATATGTTTTTTTAGTTCCTATAAGGCTCTCTCACACTCCTTTGTCCACTTAAAACCCTTCTTCCCCTTCAAGGTCTCAACGAATAGTAAGCACTAATCCGTGGCTCGGAAAACGAGCTTGCTAAGTGTGGCCACATGTCCTGTCAAGCTTTGTACATGCCTTATGCTGGTCAAGCTTTTCATATCTAGAAGAGCTTGAATCTTCTTTGGGTTGGCTTCAACAGCTCGCTGATTTACAAGGAACCCCAAGAACTTTCCCGAGCTTACTCCAAAAGCACACTTTATAGGGTTAAGTTTCATTCAGTATTTTCTAAGGATGTCAAACATCTCCCCCAGGTTCTCAAAGTGGCTTTCGACGACCTTTGACTTGACGAGCATGTCATCGATGTACATCTCCATAGTTTTTCCAATTTGATCAGCGTACATCTTGTTCACCAAGTGCTAGTAAGTTTCCTTAGTATTCTTCAAGCCAAATGGTATAACCTACAACAATAAATTCGCTGGTCAGTAATACAGGAGGTTTGTAAAAAGTACGATCAGAATGTTAAAAGGTAGTTTCCGACAACAAAAGAAGGTGAAAGGTAACCGGAAATGGAGAGGTCATTGCCGGTCCAGGTTTTAAAAACCATGATTTTAGTAATATTGGGATTTCAATTCATTGTTTTAGTAACATACTAACATTAGGATAGTACGAAAATAGATATCAAAGAGTCATTGTAAAATTGAGTGATCAGATCATTCAACAACTTCACCACACCAATCAAATGGATATTAATGTCTTCTTTAATCATCCAAATGAGCAAAAAATCGTTATATTTTAAGTGAAGAAAAAATCATTATTGGAATTAAACAAAAAGATGAATGAGATAATCTTAAGGATGATAGTATGAAAATACCAAAAATTTCATGCTAAGAAGCTTTACACATGTTTAAGAGCTATAAATATATTTTGATTTCAACAAGAAGGCATCCATGTTAACGACTTATTACGTACTCGCAAAATAAAAGATGTGACAACAACTTTAAATTATAAATCATTATTATAAACCACTTTAAATAAATATTTTATTTCATTTAAAACTTTTAAAGTAACATAACATATATTTTTTTGCAATATACACATAATTATTACTATATAAAGACAGGTTCCCCAACATAGCTCTATTCAGAGCTATCAATATGGTAGTGATTGGCTACATTGAGAGGATATCGAGACTATGATGGATCGACAAAGGATTCATCACTCCAGGGTACGAGAGAAGTTATCTCACTGTGTAATTCAGTAAATTGCAATGACACTAAATCTGTGACCACAGTAGGATTGAGTTTATGCTCAATCCAATTTAATATTCCTGTCATTGGTCCAGCAACTGAATACAAACATGTCAAGGATATCTGAGATTAACACAATTTCTGTACCTCAGTCTCGATGAGATAACAATTGATGAAAGGATTTGATTGCACGGTAACCATACCGTTGACATTTATGTTAATATGAAATATAACATAAAACTAATTACGATGATTTTATATTAGCTCAAAGTGTTAAGTCTGATGAGTCTGATTTTCCTTTTATTCATAATATTCTATCTCACAATTCTCCTCAAGTATATAGTTTTAATTTTGAATATCTCAATACCTCTTCTACTTGGTTTTCCTCATTGTTTAATAGATTTTCATTTAAAGTTTACTAAGTCTAATCAATCTTCTAAATATTGTACTGATTTTTCTTAGTGTCCTAGGATAACAATTACTGTTCCTAGTGACCACACTAAATCACACTGTCAGTCTTCTCCTTCTCTCATACAATCCTATTCTAAAAATATTTTCTCCTCCTTAAAGTCCAAGTTTGATTCTTTATCTCCTCAATCTGTCTCCTCACAAGATTCATTTTCCACTATCAACTTAGAAGTTTACTTAACTTCTAATCCTATTCACACTTAATCTGCCTTTGATTTAAAAAAAAGAAAGAAAGTCACACACATCAGTAGTCAATGCCATATTGTTGCTTGAAACCTTTGGCAACCAATCGTGCTTTGTAGGTCTGTACGTTACCTTCCATGCCAGTCTTCCTTTCGAAGACCCATTTACACCCTATGGGTTTTACCCCTTCAAGTGGATCAACCAGAGTCCAACCTTGATTTTGGTACATGGAGTCCATCTTAGATTTCATGACGTCAAGCCATTTAGCAGAATTTGGATCCGACATTGCGTCCTTGTAGGTTATGGGTTCATACACCATCACCAGACATTGCTCCAATCTTCTCCTTTTTGCCGATGTCTTTCAGGTTTTTGGGTACCATGGAAACTATTAAACTATCCAATTCAGGGTTAATTAATTAATTATGTCAGCTTGATGAATATCCCACGATACATTGATGAACCATTAAAAACAATTATATTTGAGGTAAGGATTCCCCAACTCAGACATTTTAAGTTGGGGAATGTTGATTGATTTTTTGTTTTCTTGGAGTATGTATGTTATTGAGGAGTGTTGCTAGCATATTTTTGTAGAAATGGTGTCGATGATGATATTCTAGAGTGTTGTGCTATTGTGGAGGGATGTTCTGATTGAATCGCATTTGATCAACAGAGCATTTTTCCTTTCTTATTTAGTAAAATGGAGATATTGAAGCAACTAAGTGTTGTTATTCAAGATTTAGAATATAACTATGTCAGTTTAACTGGTTGGCCTAATAATCTAGGTTAATAATTGTAGAACTACAAAACAAAATATGAAGAGACTAACTTCCATCTTTATACGTTCTTATTTAAAATGGTTAGATTTTTGGAATGCCTATGTAATGTACTTATATAATTATTATTAATACTCATCCAATGTGTGAAGATGGAAGAATTAAATCAAAACCAATGTGTCAAGATGGAGAATTTTTAGTAGATTCATTAAACAGTAAATGTAATGCGTCAATTAAAGGAAAAATTTTCAATCAATTAATGAGTAACATTAAAATCAAGATAAAGTTGAACATAGAGAATAATACTTTTATTATAAAAGAAATAAGTACATCGGTTTTTCATATTGTGAAGTGGGTTTAGATGATGTAGATAATTTAGATGATGTAGATAGTGTTTATTTTCTATTTGTCTTATAGTTGTTCAGTTCCTCTAGTGCAAATGCATATTCTCTTTTGTTTATGTTATAGATAATATCCATGGTAGATTGCATGATTTCTAACATCTGGTCAATAACTTCTCTGAATTTGTCTCTAGCAGTATGTAAATCATCTAGATTGGTGTCAACTTTTTTGAAATTTCCCTCAATTTCAGCATTCCCTGAAAAATGTCTAAACCAATTGCAGAAACAATATACAATCAAAGTTTATAAATATATGGAAATGGTAACATGAATTTGTAAATATAATTATGAAATGAACTCTCGACATTACAAAAACACCCCCACCCAGCCAACTATTGTCGAAACCAGCCACCACCACCGAACGGTGGCCAGAAGCTGTCAAGATAGCACACAACCGGTTGGATCTGGCCGGTCGTGCATCGATTTGGCCTTTTTCGGTCATATGTACAGATTGGATCAATCTCATCATCTTCATCTGATTTATGTGTTTGACGTCAAACATGTCAACTAGATCTGGAAATGGGTCAAACGGGTCTAGATTTGGGTCAAATGGGCCAGGAAATTCAAGATCCAATAAAAATTGATTATATTGTGATTATTGTAAAAGAAGAAATCATGATCGAGACCATTGCTGGGGATTACATGGTCGTCCGAATTCCAACAACAAGGAGAGAAATGGTCATTCTTCTTCTTTCCAAGTTTCTCTTGGAAATCAGTCAGCACCTACTCTCAATCTAGAACAATATAATCAATTGCTCCAATTACTGAACAATGCCCTGACTGCTCCCATTGCATCTTACGCAAGCACCTCTTACTGTTTTAATGTATTCAAAACTGATATGTGGATTATTGATTCAGGGGCTAGTGATCACATAATTTGTCACCCAAAATTTTTTACCACTATTTCCACTGCCTAATCCACTTCCATTCATATGCCGAACAAAAATATTACCCCAGCTACTCATATAGGAATCGTCCACTTATCTGCCACTTTATCACTTAAAAATGTGTTATGTGTAACTGCATTTCATTTTAATCTCATCTCAGTATCCAAAATATGTGAAGACAATAGTTGCACTATAGAGTTTTGTCCTAACACATGTAAATTTTAGGACCCTTCGATTGGGAAACGGATGGGCTTAGGTAAAGTACCCTTGTTTAAAGAGTACAATTTTTAATTTTTTGTATCATTATAATTGTTGCTGATTTGCAGGGTTGCTAAGGAGAGCTTGAAAGCAGGGGATCACATTTATTCGTGGAGGACTGCTTATATTTACGCTCATCACGGTTTGTTTTCTTTTTCCTCTTTTTAATTTCTTTTAATTTTTGTGGGATTTTTTTTAATCTTTTAATATGATACACTGGCATTGTTCTAGTATTTCGTTGAGTTTAATATTTTAATTTGATTTATTTTGTGACAAATTTGATTATGATTTTGCTCTGTATATCAAACTTTAGCTCCAGGTTTTGTAATGAATTTTGTGGAAAATTTAAGATATTTATTTATTTGATAATATTACTTTTGCTTAACCAAATTGAATCTTCAATTACAAATTTGAATGAAATTGTATATCAATTTTAAGCTGGAGGAGTTGGACTTGTTTGTCATGGGTTTTTTTCTGAATATTAGGAGGATTCATCATGTAATGTGGCGGAATGGATTTGGTATGGAGCTGTTTTTTTCTAATGGATGTTTATGTATTCAGTCATGAAATCATTTTGTCTTGGGAATTAAATTTTGGGCGACTTTTTGCGTTCTTTCTTCTACTTGGGTTGTGGTTGAATGGTCGTCACTATGTTAGGGACTCAATTAGTTGATTAATTGTTTGAGGTCATTTAAAGTTTAATGATGGGTTTTCTGAAACTGAATTAGGGGATCTATATTTGTTCATTTGTTTGATTCTTGAAAGTTTTATTTGTATGAAATAGATTATGCACTATTAAGATGACTTTCATACGAGGAAGGAGGTTAGTAGAGCTTATTTATATCAAATGTTTTAAGCACAGTGTAGTGTTATGCTCTTTCATTGGTAATTTATTATTTCCACTTTCTATTTCTCAGAATCTATTTTCACGATCCATAAGATCTATTATTTGTAACCATTTAATTGAAATTTATGTGCCTATTTGCTAAAGACATAATCTTCTTCTAATCAACAGAAGGCAACTCGTTAGTGCTTAGATTCCTCATCTAATAAGTTTACTTCATTCATGAATCTGACCTATTTTTTTTTCTGTTTTTCTTAAGTTTAATTTTCTGGAAAGTTAGGCAGGCATTTTGTTTTAGCTTAATTTTGATGAAATTTCGTTATTAGGATGACTCTTTTGTTCATATTAGTTTATTGTTAGATGAAGCGCTGTTATGTATAAGTACTTATTAAATGTTAGTTACATTTATGCTATCACCTTGCCTACTGCCATATTTTTATTTTGCTTTAGTCATATTCTTTGCAATTAAAATTTGACAGGTTTTCTTATGTTCCGCTCCAACTTTTTGTCTACCGCTCTGACCTCATCCAAGTAAATGCTTCCATTCAAGAAAAAGTTTCATCAATAGGTCAGTGAGACTCATTTTTTAAGTAGGAAACTTCTATATGTATTTGCTAATATGTTATGAAGCTTATTCTTTATATTTCATCCCTAACTAAGGTATTTTTTTTAACATATATTTGAACAATGCTTGAGAAAGAGTCGAGAATTGAAAGGGAAGTATTGAGAATGCTAAGAAAGGAACATTATAGGTTTTTTTTTTCTTATGATCTGACATAAAAGCATGTATCTGTAAGGTCTATTTCAAGGGAACAAGATGGTTGAGAGTTTGGAAGATGTCAAAGTTGGTGTGAATTAGAGTTTGAAATCGAATTTGGAGTAGACTAGGAGCAAGAAGGAGAAGAATGAATTGTTGTTTTTTCCACAACCCTGACGTAACAGTTAATAATTAGTTAACATTTGCTTGATAGAAAGTTACTCATTCATTAACTAATTATTGTTAATAATTAGTTAATAAAAATCAGCTTATTAAGGTTTATTGTAGCTACACTACCCTGAATTGGTAGTGTAGGATATGCGACCAAGGGTGTTTGTCGATATGATAAAATTTTTGTCTCCTCCTAACACTTATTCAAACCCTAAAAGAGCCAAAAATATTCAAATCACACCCACACGAACCCCACTCATTCTAGCGGTCCGGGGTTTGGCTTGGATTCTGCGATGATCATGGTCTTTGGGTGCAGCCATTTCTGTGTGGCATTTATAACCCGATTATAACATTCTCGTGATTCTTTGGTGTAGCTTCTGATTGTCGCAACTCCCCCGGGAGTCGAAAATCCCATTGCTTGGCAGCGCATCGACGTGACCACCCTTAAATCATCCAGGATTGGCCTTTCAAGGATTATTTAAGATTAGTAAGGGGACTTCATGAGGAGGTGAATACTTAAGCGATACCAAAGGATCGCTTAAGCGATTATAGATCTGGGCACATTTGATTCTGCCTCGGAAGAGATCGCTTAAGCGACCAAGAGTAAAAGGGAAGAATCGCTTAAGCGATACCAAAAGTACCGCTTAAGCGATCATAGATCAGGGCAGATTTGATTCTGCCTCGGAAGAGATCACTTAAGTGACCAAGAATCGTCGGGATGTGTCACAACAGCCTATAAACGACCGTCGGTGATAATTCACTGATGTGCCCTTTTTCAGCGAGATCCACAATGGATTTTGCTGGAAAAGGCCACATGTGGTCGTCATGGATGGCCAAAGAAATGGCCATCGTTGACCATCAATGACAGCCACATCTGGCCTTTAAATACCAGATCTGGCCGTAAATCTGGTATTTTTTGGCAAAATCCATGGTTGATATGGCCGAAAAAGGCCATATCGACACCTTACCTGCCAGATCTGATTGGTCTGTGTCATAACGCACTTTTTTGACAAGATTTCGGAGGGTAGAAATAGTGAAAGTGGCGTCTTTACCGAAGAAGAAGAAGTGGAATGTAGTGATAGTAGAGAATGGTAGAATATGTCATGACATACCATTATGCCATAATGAATTTGCAAGTTTATATATGTGAATTTGGAAAGCATATTAAAGAATGGGCTTGATCATGCATATTTTGTGTACATGATATATATATATATATATATATATATAGCCTTGATTTAGTAAATGAGAATATGAAAGAATATGTTAGCAAAGAATGAGAAAGAAAGAAAAGAAAATGACTAATAATTTTCTTTTAAGCTAACATGCAAGTATGTATATTTTCTCATTTACTAAAGAATGCAAGTGTAGAATTTCTTTGGGATCGGAATCTCCCGCTCAACAAGAATCCAACGGAATCACAAGCAAAAAAAAAAATAAAAAAAAAAAAAATCTTTTGAAAAAGTCATTATATGATATGAAAATAAGTATAAAAAGCTTAGGCTAAAAAAGTCGAAACTCTCCCAAAATAGTAAATTAAAATCATAAGAAAGGGCAAAAACAAGATGGTTTCAAGTAAAAAAAATGCAATAAAAATGATATGGCTATTGTGGGGCTAAAAAATCAACCATAGTCATAAAAGAACATGTGTTCTGACCTATTTGATTAGTCATAAAAGACAGTTTCGTCTATATATACTTTGGAATATTATACTCGTATTTATATGATGGTTTTATTAAGAAATATATGTCACCCATATTCGAACACTTGCATGAAGGCCTGTAATATTATTGAAGGTTGGGAAGTTCGAAGGTGGGATTGTGGAAGTGTTATGCTGACCGTAACCACCTTTGTAGTACTGTCCCCATCCAGACATCAATTAGTATTTATATTTGGCCTCATTTGTGCAATGAGATGGTCCGTACTACCGCATTGTGGTAGCACGGGATGTGAACTCGATTCATCATCTCTTGTGGTTTCCCGGGCATATTCCATGTCACTCTTTCATTCTCTGGCTTGCTTCTCTTGGTCGGCTTCACACCATGGACCGGCTTAGCTCTCATGGTGTCTCTATATAAGTTTTTCATAAGTATGGGCACATTAACTACATAATCTTCTTTTTCACAAAGCATTTTCCTTGGGTAAGAAGGGATGGATGCTCATTCTGCTCTAGTTCCTTAAAACTTTGATTTATGTCAGTGCAAAAGTGTTATTTCAAAAATTTAGGTAGTAGGGTATGCTATTTCTACTGTTATACTCTATTGTACGTGACTATGTAATTGAATTAATTGAGTTGATGATACAACTATCTTTTGTTTATTGTCAGGTTAGTTCTTTGTCTGGTAACTTTATATTAAAAGAATATGTTAAGCATCCTGTGGACTTGTATTCGGCTCTAGAATAGTTAATTTTATTCCCAGTTGTGTAAATATTTTATGATGGTTGAGTTAAAGTTTATATCTTTCTTGTTTATTGTAGATCTTTCTAATTATCTTTTCTTTTTGCAAACTTAACAAATTCTTTGATCGTTCATTCTGTGTTATTACAGAAGCAATATTTTGCATGATCTGTGAAGTGTGAAGTATCTATTCCTTTTTGTATCAGGATCAGGGGAATGGTTCAATAACATTGTTAATGTTTCTGTTTGTTGACTGATTTTCCATGATTTGGTTCTCATAAATTTGTCTGTGTTTTATTTGATCAGTTAGAGATGTAAGTAGTAAGTTTTGGTGTAATGGTTGGCCAGCTGATCTGAATTTAATTAGAAAGTGAAGTTTGTTGTTGAAGGAGAAATGGTAAGGGTGTTGGTGGGTATTTTTTTGTTAATTTTATAACTTTTATTGAGAAAGGTAATTGTTAATGTTTTAAGTTGAATAGAATAGGATTGAATTTTGAAGAGAATTTTGAATATTGAAACAAATATGTATTTGGATAGGATAGGGTGAAAATGTTGTACCAAACAGAGCCAATGTATTTGCTATTACCATGACTGATACTATATTTTGATGCCATTACAGGATCAGTTACAGGATCAGACACACAAAGAACAGCAATTCCATAGTGGCATGACTTAGTAAGGTGACCATACCTAAATTTTTGTCGCAAAATCTGTCTTTTGGGTGAACACAAAGAAGAAAATGAAAGATTGGTTTAAAATTCATCTGAGAAGTTTTTGTATGTAAAATTGTTATATAGTTTCTATTATTTAAATTTTCGATACTTTATTCTTGAAAATGTTAGGATTCTCTTTAAGTTGATAGTTTAGACATCTTTTTATATCACAACATATGAAATCATTTCAAGTAGATAGATTGGTAATATGGAGAGTTTGGACCTTATGCTTGAATAATTGATGACAAATCATCAGAATTAATTTGAATCAAGACCAAAAAAAGCTATAGAACGATCAAGAAAACAAACACAAATTGCACACATTAACACGATTATTTTCAATTTTTCATAAAACAAAACAAAGAAGAAGAAGAAGAATTTGATTACTGTTTTCTTGCATGGAGAAGCCGTTTTTGAGAGAAATTGGAGGGAAATTGCCACTGAAATTGAGATGAACGAGTCGTGAGAAATTAGAGGGGAGAAATCAGAACCGGTGAGTGGAGTGGAGTTCGAGGAAGAGTTGAAGAAGAGAAGAGAGAGTTGGTGAAAGCCATGGAAGGAAACTTGAGAGAATTGGAAGGAAATGTTTTTGGTGTCGTTTGTGTTTTGGCTTTTCGGGTGAGTTGAAGAGAACTGAAGTTTTTTTTGGTAGACGATAGCTGGTGGTGGTGGTGGTAGACGACAGACAACGGCGATTCAAATTTGATTTTGGGAGAGATTTGATTTAGGGGAAGGAGAGCAATTTCAATTTTAGGGTTTCAATTTTGGGAGAGATTTTTTATCTAGGGGAAGGAGAGTTTGAATTTAGGGAAAATAATTTAGGGAAAGACATCATATTCGGGTGCCTATAGCAATCCCCACATTAGCTTATTTAAGTGCCGGAGTCTCATTTGTTTTGACTCCAACCATTGCTACCATGTGGCCTTTCTGCTTCAAACATTGACTGAGAATACCCGGGTTAGAAAGGGGAAGTTCCCAATCACATAAATTTATCTACCAATTCTTGCCTTTTTTTTTCTTTTTTGGTGAACTTTCGAAAGTCTTTAGCTTCAAGTACCAATTTATCTAAGTCGGAAAGCAATCCAAAATCAAGATCTATGCCTTCCATATTCGCCACCTTATCTTCTGAAATTAGTTTGACACCAATACCGGCTTTTCTGCAAGCCTCTATTGCTTTTCTTGTCTCTGTCCAACATATATGCTTCAGACCAAGTAGCCCAATCAATGTTAAGCTGTTATCTTCAAACGATGAAGCATTATAAGCAATTGCTATAATTTTTAGTTGTTTAGACGACATACACTCAACAACTCGCTCAAAATCTGAGAGACGTCTACAGATCTCATTTGCGGCTGGAATGATTTTAAAAATTTACCTCGGTTCATAAAAGTTGAAGAGGTTTATTCCAATTCTCATCCAACAGAATGAAGAAAGAACACTGAAACTTAGAAACATGCTCATCGTTTCTAACCAGGTAATTGAATTTATTTTTCTACACATTGAATTTGTTTCAAGAGGCTCCAACATAAATGTACTTGTGATTAATTATATTTCATCACTGTTACGCCAAACAGGGTGCATTGGCATTGTCTTAGATTACATATTTATTCAAAAAAGAAAATATGTAATCTAATTAACAACTAGTTGCCTAGTTGTTTCACCCTCGTCACTGTTTGACTATGAAGATGTGATTTGTAATCTACCAATCACTGTGAAGAAAATCACTTATCCTATTTTCTTCACAGTGACTCCCAACTAGTTGTTAATTAGATTTTGGGAGAATATCAAGCCAAGGAAGAAAACATGATTAACTATCTGAAGAAAGCTAAGGTCACACTCGAGCCTTTCAAGCACTTCACTATCAAGCAAATCCTGAGAGACAGTAACTTTATTGCAGACGCCTTGGCAAGAATAGCCTTATCGCTAGACTCAAATATGCCGGAAAGTATTCCAGTTTGGTACATAGAGATTCCTAGTATCAGCTCGCCTGAGCAAACCATAGCTACAACATTATCAACTCACACAATGTAATGAACACATTATTAGCGTTAAAGGAAAACGCTATCAGAACCATAGAAAATCTCAAATACTGTTTGGGTTTTATACAGTCACTTTCATAGAGACAGCTAGACAGACTTTGACCTTGGCTCAAGGACATTTGGGGCCTAAGGCCAAAACTCTAAAAATAGGATAATTCATATAGAATCCACTTATTATTAGTTTATTCTTTTACTAAACATATTTCATTTAAAGTTCATTCTACATCATTTAAAGTTCATGATAACGTTATTGAAAATTCTATATTTTGCAATTTAACTAACTTTTCAGTCTACCTTAACTTTTTCTTATGTTTTTTATATAAAAATTCTGTTAGACATGCTGAAGATTCAAAATTAACTGGAAACAAACATTTAATAAATAAGCATACACAATAAATAAAAATGGTAATCCTAATTTGAAATAAACAATACAATAACAAAAATACACAATAATTTTAGAACTGAAGTTGTAAAATACACTCATCGCATAATAAGGTGATGCAAATAGGACTCATTATGTTTTGTAAATCAATTAGCATCATAAGAGGGTATCAAGTGTTGATAAATTTACATATAATTGATGTATTAAGGTAGAATGAATCTGCCCAGATCTATTTGAACATGGAACATTCAAATAAATACTTGATAACAATATTAATATCACAATGATTGTTTTTAATCGTTATATCTCATCGAATAATAATTCTTTATTTTATTTTATTTTATTCTTCACAACCTCTTTTATTCTCTTCTCGTTGCTGATCCATACCTCTACAAATGATTATGGCTATGGCGACAACCTTGAGGATGACGAACCAAAGTCTCAAGAACCAAAGTCTAAAGCTTACAAGCCACAACTTGAAGACCATAACTATGCACCCAAGTCTGAAGCTTACAAGCCATAACTCGAAGACAATGCCAATGCACCCAAGCTCGATGCTTACAAGCCATAACTTGAAGACAATAACTATACACCCAAGTTTGGAGCTTACAAGCCACAATATGAAGATAATAACTATTGACTCAAGTCTAAAGCTTACAAGCCACAACCCGTTGACAATAACTATGCACCCTAAAGCTTTCAAGCCACAACTTGAAGACAATAACTATGCACCCAAGTTCGAAGCTTACAAGCCACAACCTGAAGACAATAACTATTCACCCAAGTTCGAAGCTTACAAGCCACAACCTAAAGAAAACGCTTATTCACCCAATCCTGAAGGTTACAAGCCACAATCTGAAGACAGTGCTTATGCACTAAAGCCTAAAGCTAACAAGCCACAACCCAAAGATAACGCCTATGCACCCAAGCGAAAAGCTTACAAGCCACAATCTGAAGATAACAGCTATGCACCCAAGCTTGAAGCTGACAAGCCGCAATTCAAAGATAACGGCTATGCATCGAAGCCAGAAGATGGCAAGCCACAACCCGAAGATAATGGCTATGTACCCAAGCCAGAGTGTTAGGATCCCACATTGAAAGGAAAAAGGGTGGGCGTGTAGGTTATAAAGGCTTGGGCACTCTCCCTTGGCAAGTTGGTTTTCCAAGGAGAGTTCTGCCCAAGCCCATGAAAGACCCATGGGCCAGCCCAAAATTGTTGAGTTATTAGAGTTAGTTCCTATCAATTTGTATCAGAGCATGATCCTACGCCTATGTGGTAGGCTGACCTTGGACCCAGGCTGATACCTCGAGAAAGGGCATGGAGGCCTGAGAGAAAGGAGATTCGCATAGTCACCCAAGGGGTAAAGAAGCCGACGTGGACGTTGGTTGTGGAAGCGTGGTGGAATGTTAGGATCCTACATTGAAAGAGAACATGGTGGGCATGTGGGTTATAAAGGCTTGGGCACCCTCCCTTGGCAAGTCGGTTTTCCAAGAAGAGTTTTACCCAAACACAGCAGGTTTCCAAACACTCCCATTTAGAGCCAAGAAGAATGTTGTAACGTAATACATTGTATCTATTTTTCAATTGTTAGTTTCTTTTACAAGTTTCATATATGTTTGACTAAGGATATTGTTAATTAATGTCAGTTAATGACGGGTATTTTAGCAAAACGAACAAAGTAGTGGCCTTGCATGTGGAACATTATTTTTCGAATGTAATATTAGATTTTGCTCAAATGTATGTATTACCAGTGTTAGCAATATGTAATCTCTGAGTCGAGGCATAAGTAGTGGCGGAGCTACCATAGGACCAAGATAAGCAATTGCACATCTTTGAATTCTAGAAATTTTGACTATCACTTGTCCTCACACAGACAATACATGGCCAAATCAGCTTATTAATACATGACATGATTATCCTCGTGTTTATCACCATATGAACAGTATGCGTTTATGCAGAATCCAACTGTGATATCTCAGGTCTAAGGATTAATAATATACTAGTACGATCTTATGATGCATCATTGACTACATTTTAAATGTCCATGTGATTCATCATAAATGGTCATATTCGATCGATAAACAGTTCACTAACCACTTATCCATGATATTCTATGGAGGCATTCAGCATGCCTACTATTGAATTGTTTTACCCGTAGTTTGATTATGACCTCTTGACTATTTCTTAAATAAGTTTTCGAGAGTTGTAGAGGTATATACATCATGTACTGTACATTTAACCAATAAATTTCTATAAAGGAAAAATATACTTCATCTTCTGTCATCACATTTACCACCAACAATGAAGATAGCTGAGCTTGTGTTCATCCCTGGACCAGGCGCTGGCCAACTAGCTTCCCAAATTGAGTTTGCAAAGCGCTTGTTAGATCGAGATGAACGTTTCTCAGTGACTGTTCTTCGCATGGATTCTCCTTTTGGCACCTCTCTTACAGCTGCATGCACCAAATCACTTGCAGAATCTATTATTTCAATAAGGTTAATCAATCTTCCTCCTCCTGTAGACTTCTCTTTCAAGTAGTATTTCAGATGGGACTTGCAGGGAAGATAAGAGAGAGAGAGAGAGTCTGTGAAGGAATTGCTTTATCCAATACGTTTATTGAAAAGCTCTCAAAAACCCCAACTTTGATTTTTCTTTCTATCATCTGATTCTGATCCAATCTGTACTTTGGTTTGAAACAGCTAATTCCTTATTACAGTTGATAGAAACCACATAATATCAAAATTATGTGAACTCTAAACCATATAGCAAGAATCATCAAACCACATTTCTAACACCTCTAGAATCAACAATATTTCTAGCACCTCCAAATTTATCAACACTTCCAGCACCTCCAAAATTAACAACATTTCTAGCACTTCCAAATATATTAGTAACAGCTAAGTGGGCAGAACTATTATATAGGTCAACTGCATTAAATTTCTCCAATATAATTTCGTACTTTTGGAGGAGAAATTGAGCCTCCTAGAGAGTTACAAAGTCAACGTTTGATTCAAATCCGCAATTCCACCTTTTTCCTTTCCCTAATTGCGACAGCCTCAAGCCCTCACTCAGACACTCGCATCACAGATTCGCAGTTCACACTTCAATCTTCACAGCCCTAATTTTTTCTGCAGTTTTGAGCTTGCTCAACGACAGCCCCAGCGCCTCAACAGTCAACACTCAGCAGTTAGGCGGGGATAACCATTGAGAGGTTTATCCGGATGTCACCTTCAAGATCCTAAAGAATTAGTTGAGATATGCACAAATTGACCCAGAAACCTCCGATAAAAAAAATAAAAAATAAAAAATATTTTGGCGGGTTATAAAGTCTTACATCGCCATCTATTTAAAGGAGGGACGACCCAATGCTTAAAGTAGTTTATTTCTTAGCACACCCCACTACTTAACTAAGCACACTTTTTATTACAAAATTGGTTATCAAAATATAGTGGGAGAATATATAAGCTACCCTCAAGGTTTACAAATTTATCATTTAGATGACAATTCCACATCTGATTGTAACAGACCCTCAAATTTTGAAAAATGTATCAATGATAATCCTCCTTTAATAAACCCTCAAAGTTTAAAACCTCCATCACTCATACCCCTTTNCACCAGCAACAATGAAGAAAGTTGGGCTTGTTGTCATCCCTGCACCAGGAGTAGGCCACCTGGTTTCCACTATCGAGTTGGCAAAGCGCTTGTTACATGGAGATGATCGTTTCTCAGTCACTGTTCTTCTCATGGATTCTCCTGTTTGCAGCTCCCTTTCAACTGCATATATCAAATCACTTGCAGAGTCTTATTTCTTCAATAATGTTCATGGATTCTACTTTCTGCCAGGGGTTCATAACTAGTACTGTCTCTTCACCTTACTGCGTAACAGTGAGAAAGTATGACTTTAATGATGTGAAATATCTCAAATAATTAAATGTGTAGCATCCAAGAAGTAACCATTACCATGAAACTAAGCACCAATAAAGAAAGCTGAACTATTCTTGTCACGAAGCCACCTAATTTTGACTCTCATCACGAAGTACTTCCCATTCCCTAAATCACTTGCATTCTCAAAATTAAACTAAGTGGTTTGAAATTGGATTTGTCTCACGTCCCTAGATTAGTGGGTTATATATATATATATATTCCCATTCAAGGTTTCGCAAGTGGCCAAGTTCTCACCCTAGGTTTCATAAATTTTATATTCCCATTCTTAAATTAATTTAAGACTGGAAATCTGAAATTTATGAAACTAAGGGTGGATAAACCTTAGATGGGAACATGTCGTTTACTCTATATATAATTGGGCTTCCTCAGTTCATTTGTGAAAATGAGTTATATCCAAATTCATTTAACATATTAATTAATACCTGATCTAATACTTGTACATTACATAAAGTTATTTACTTCGTTAAAAAGTCACGATTGTCAATCAACAGAGGCAAAATGTAATATGTCTATGTAACTATTATTCAAAAAGCATCTTCTGTGGCATAGGTAGCGGCAACTAAAGTATTGTAAAACTTAAATAAATAATCATTTATTGGACATTGGACATAAATAATTTATTACATTAGCATGTTTAACATGATTTTATAGAAGACTTGATCTAGATGAGTGTCTACATTTCTCACTCATCTGGAATAAACCCAAGAAAAGAAATATAGTTCAATCTTCACTCATCACAACCACCACCAACAAAATGAAGAAAGCTGAGCTTCTGTTCATCGCTCCACCAGTCACAGGCCACCTTGTTCACCAAATTGAGTTTGCAAAGCCATTGTTAGATCGAGATAATCATTTCTCGGTGACCGTTCTTCTCATGCATTCGCCTTCTACTGTAGCTTTTCTTGGCCTACTGTTAAACCTTCCGGGTAGACATAAACAGGGAGGCAAAGAATTTGAAAAGTTTGATGTTGGTTTTGTACAGTTCCTAGCAGAGCTTTTCCTACATATTTGTTTGAATAAGCATGCAACGCCCCAAATCCAATATAAAAAAATTGCATACCAGTTTGAGACGATACTCAATTACTCAAATACCAAAAAACTAATATCTAAAATTCTAATAAAATTATTAATCGCAAAGGAAACTTATTCTCCAAACCAAAACATTAAATATTCAAATCTTCAAGGTCTTACAAATCAAATAAGTCAAAATTTGGGTAGAGTTGTCAACTCGATATAGTAAAAATCATACATAATATAAGTTTGTATAACATTTAATATGCACAGGAATAAAAATATTAACAGAACTTCAGATATCAAGACAAATATATCATTTCATATAATTTTATTTTTACTTTAGAACTTACATAAAGTATTCACATCATTTATATATCAACATATTTTCATTTAGAATTCATGTCACGTAGTGTGACCTATATTCCCACTGGTCGGGTTTAGGGGTGAAAACTAAGCGGCTTGGCTCGGCTTTGGCTCGAATTCGACTTGGCATTAGTCAAGTCAAGTTCGAGTTTGAATATCTCGATTAATCCCACGAGTTGAGTTCGATCACTGTACAAAAAACTCGATTAAAACTCGAACTCGGTACTATAACAATCGAGTCGAGTTCGAGTGCTTAGATAAAAGAACATAGATTTCAAAGAACTTGGTAAAGAAGTAAAACCTGTATGAGAAATATTCAGACGCTCACAATTCCCAACTTGGTAAAGAAGTAAAACCAGTGTAGCTTGCATTAACAAACAACTGACTCAAATTTGTTGTGACATGAGCAGTGGCTCTTGAGCTGGTGCACCAAGCTGGTTCTCTGACTGTAGCTGGAATAGTTGTTGCATAATTATTAGAAACATTGTGAGTAGACAAAGAGGCTTAAATTGAGGAATTATAACCTTGAGCCGGAGAAACTTGGTGTGAAATCATAGCTGGTGAGACATTGCATGCTTGAAGGGCAGGTGGGCCAGACCCAAAACGGGTCGATCTAAATGAGGCCAAAATACTGGACCCGCCTGCTACCCTATGGGGGTACGGTGGACCCACGGTTACCCATACTGTTCATTTCAGTTTTCAATTTTTGAAATCACAGCCCCACAATTTCTGCAATTATTATATTTTACAATTACACCCCCACAATCAACTACTCCAAATTCAATTCAATTCACCACAAAAGTTCAATTTAATTCAATTCAATTCACCACAAAAATTCACCAAATTGAATTATTAATTGATTTGAATGAGTGATAAGTAAAAGATATTTTCTCACTTCTTTAATTTTAAGTGAGCTCAAACATTTTTCACTTTCTTTTGTTGCAAATTGCAATGGATGTAAAATAATAAAGCATTTAAAATATAAAATCACTTGTAATTGACCTCAAACATGTATTTAAATATATTTATTACTGAATGAAAAGTTGATAAGATTAAGAGTATATTATTAGCTGCATTAGCTCATTTCATACAAGTTTGGTATTATAAATACATTACATTAAATAATAAAACCAACAACAGCCTTTGGACAGGCCAAGCAAAACCAACAACACTACCCAAGAGCAGCAGCTGAAAAAACCCAGACGCAGCACCTCAAAAACACCATGGGGAGGCCAGAAACAGTCTTCACACAACCACAAACCAGCTCACAGACCGCAGCAAACAAGACACCAGAACAGCCAGCAAAGAAACCACCCACCAAGGGCTTACGCCAGCAAAAAACAGAACAAACAGCCAGGAAAAAACTACCAAAAACCCAACAGCCCAGAAGAAGAGCCTACAGCAGGCAAGATCACCCAAAAAACCCACTATACCAACAAACAACATGGGGCAAGGACAGTAGCCAAAAAACGCCGAACTCAAAAGACCACAACACTCCAAAAACTGCCTCCTACTGCTAGGAAAGGAACCCACAACATCCCAAGGCAAACACAAACAAACACACACACAGAGAACATGCACAATACAACAGAGCGCCCAACCAAGCAAAAACCAACGGAGAGGAAATCAAAGCCAAAGAGATCCTCTTGAAAAAATAAATTAATGAAGAAGCAGTGAAAGTGAGATTTAGATTAAGTAATCAGGTGGAGCCGGTAGGACATGATTGCAATTTGGGGTCTTAATCCTTAATTAGAATAAAAACAATATTGTAATAACCAACACACAGACCCAGTCTCCCCATAAGGTTGAAGAAAATGTCAATCATTACCTTTCTTGAATCATAATCTCGGACGGAGACGGGCCCCATAATTACAAGAAGTCGGTACATTCAAGAGATAAGAGCAACAAATTAAGACAAATAGAAGCTAATTTGTTTTTTCTCCCATTCCAATGAAATTTCCAAGTTCATGTATATATTATAATATAATTCATTGTAGCTATCTGCAGTTTAAGGTAAAGATTGAGGCTTCATGTTACCTGAGCAAGCGGCGGTCGGTGGAGACTGGAGAAGCGGCAGTCGGTGGAGACTGGAGGAGCTTTAACCGAGAGTGAGTGACTGTGAGATGAGTGTTAAAGAGACGAGAGTGAATGTGAGTTATGAAACAGGGGATGTGATTAAAGAGTTCAAAAGATACACATATCTTGGATGAGCAAGACGTGGAGTTGCGTTTGTGGCTCTGAGATTGGAGATGCGGCGACGGTGGAGACTGCAGATGTGGCTCTGGAGAGTGCAGACTAGAGAAGCAGCGACGGTGGAGTTGCTGGGTAGCGGCGACGGTTGGTGGATTTGCGCGAGTGAGTTTGAGAGACGAGAGTGAGCGAGTGTGAGAGAGGAGATGAGCGAGGGATTTCAATTCAAAAAACAAACGGAGACCCGCGGGTGTACCCGTCTCACCCACTTTCAAACGGTCGGACCGAGTACGGGTCTAATGTCATGGACCTCTGGATCTGAACCGTTTTGCCAAATCTAAGTGATGCTTGTAAAAAGTGATATGATAGAAAATGAATGGAAGAGTAGATATAAAAAGTTAAACTTATCATATTTATCATTTTATTTGTTTTCTATCATATCATTTTATACAGATATCTTTGTATTCATTTCCTGTCATATCACTTCGTATAAATATTTTTTTAAAATTCTTTATACTTTTAGCATTAGTGATTTGAAAAACTACAATAGATAATTACCATGACAAACTACAAATAAATTCACAAAATGGATCATTTACATGTAAAAACATCTGCAATGGAGAATTAAAGTAAACTAACCATCCAAATGTTGATAATATTTGAAAAAAATTCTTTCACACTTCATCACTCACATATACATCGTGCTTCTTGGGTATATTGAAGGTGCAATCATCCAAACATCTGACCAAATGGGTATTTTGGGATGAAACAAAACACTCTCCTAATCTTTAATTCTTTATCATCCAATCTAAAAATGCTCTGATCATAATTCTTAGAACCTTAACCTTCTTTACGAATATTTCCATAATTATCTCACTCATTACAGTTTAGATTATGATATTCATTAGTGAAATATACGCCATTAGAACATCTTAAACAATTTCTACTCACAAAAAAATTTGATCCCCTAAACTCTCTTAACTCTTTGGGTCCTTTAATAGTAAAAACATATAAGTTTTCTCACGAGAATTCAATAAAAATATCAAATTTAGATCACGTTTGTTGGCATTAGAGACAATGGTTTAATTCCGTCTGTTAATACTATAAGATAAATTTAGTCTACCGATAATTGATATTTGTAAATGAAGTTTATTTTTTTCCACGTTTAAGAATTTTGGAGGTAAAATCAACACAAAAATTAAAAACCTTATACAATATATAGAATCATGAAAATTGAGATTTTGTTATTAATTAATACCATTAAAATAACAAAATTTTGTGTAGGTTATTTTATAATATTCGAATTGATCTTTTCAATATCAAAAAGCTTTTTGATAATAAGATAATTTAGGATTAGAACAACTCACAAAGATTACCCTTTTTTTATTCTTCATGTTTTTCTAAATTGCGTTGAAACGACAACTCTCAATCGCCATCTCTCCACTTCCTCTTCATCCACCAAAATCCCACTTCCCTGCACGCACACAAATGAAAACCAAAACGACGCCTCAGGCCAGTTGGGGTGCATTGAAGAAGTGAGACTCTACCCAGCCAGTTGCAAACCTCTTCTTTCTCTACCCTTTACCATCTCCCAACTCCTCGGCCGACTTGTTCAGAAAGATTCTGAAGTGGGTTCGGTTTTCAAGTTTGAATATTCTGTGGGTTGTTTCATAGGGTTGGTTGTGGATGGAAGCTGTGGGTTTGGGGAAAGGAGATGTGGAGACTTGGTTTGGGCATGAAATTCTGTTTTTGTCCTATTTTGAACCCTTATTTGGGTGTGATCCTGTTCAGTGTGTTGCTCTTGGTGGAGTTCACTCGTTGCTTTGACTTCACTTGGAAGATTTTCACTTGGTCTGAGTATTAACACTCTACATTCATTATTGTTCATTGATTGAGTGTTTGTTTGGTGTGAAGGTTTAAACATCGTTTGCTTAGGCGTAATTAGCAAGCTTTATAGTTATTAGAAGTGTATGTATGGTTGAGTAATCAAAGTTAAAAGTTTTTTTTTTTTCAAAGAAGTAAATTAGCAAAAAGGCATACAAAAATAATCCTTTTATTTATGATTTCAACAAGATGTGTTTTGAGTCCATACAAATTATTGACTTATTTGGAGTGATGAATCTTGCAGGGGTAATGTAATACTCTAACCAAAATTCTTGGGTATGGTAATTTAATATTTTTAAAAGACTATTGGGAAGTTAGTTGACATGATAGCTCTCTTAATTCAACCAAGGACTAACAAAACAGAAAGCAAAGAGCTTTTATCAATAATGGAACTCCATTTGATCACAAGAGCTTTTTCCTTTCTTATTAGTAAATGGAGATGTTAAGCACTAGTTCGTTATTCAGATTTAGAATATACTATGTCATTTTAACTGGTTGGCCTGATAATTAATGATGTTTTGTGCTTGATGGTAAATACAGAGAAGAGAGTTGGGGCACATATTCATCACATTGTTGTGTTCACTTATTTAGCCTGATAATAAAGGCTCTATCATTAATTTGCAGGGGTTTGGTGGTTTTGGTGCACTTGGACATTCTGTCTATCTAGAGAGTTGTTTCCTAGATTGGTAAGTTCTTGGAATGGGAAAATACGGCACATCGCAACCAGTGGACACATACTCTGCAATAACTGAATCAGGTTGTTCTTCTTAACTGACCTTTTTTTTGTATGGAAATTCCTTACAGTATATTAGTTGGGTTTGCATTTTAGATATAGGCTGTAACCTGGACTAAATTTATATGAGTTTTGATTTGCGACCTTGGAAACACCCTCTTCTTGAACTCATAATGTGGAACATATCAATCTAGTACTGCGAACAAATTGAATGGAAACATATTCAAATGTCTGTAGGTTTATTATTCTTGCATTTATGTTTTCTAGTTGTTCTTTATAGAAAGATGATTCATATTGCCTTCATATTTGTTTACGGAAAGATAAAAAAGAAGATGTCAAATATCTTAATGCCTCATAGTTGTTTTTTTTTTTTTTTTTTTTTTTGGCAGCAGATGCATGAGAATGCAGTTAATTATATGCTAATTAGTTTAGATAGCAGTGAATAGTTTTTGATTTCAAAGGATTCACCAGGGATTGAACCAGTTAGGATTCAAATGGAGCTGAAGAAATAAGGGGGCATAAGAAAGTCGCGAGGGGAGGATGACGAGGCGTTCTAGATTTTAGAGTATCAGGCACAGAAGAATGTTGGGGAAGTACAAAATTGGGTGTTTTTGTATCCTTTGGATTGAGAGGATTGAGGCGTGACGTGCCAAGCATGGGCATGGTTTTCCAAGGTTGCAGATAGGGGTGAACCCCAGTCCATGGAATTTCTTGAGAGATAATGCAGAGGAGCTGGTGTTGAAAGGAACTACACTAAGGCCTTGAATGGCTGACGCTTCTAGACACCATCAATGGTTGTCTAGAAGTAACTACCCAAAGAGATTTAATGGTACTTATAGCATCGGCGACGTTTTTTTTACTATTTTTGCTTGAACCTAGTATCCCTTTTTGCTGTCATCTATATTGATTAAGTTCTTTAAAGTTCTTTAAGAGTTATTTGAAGAGTTTAGAATGAAAACCATTTTTGTACTATAGGAAAAGAGTACTTTGGAAGGCAGCTGATAATGAAGAGGCTAGTGGGCATTATAAACCTTGGAGTAATGTACTTAAGGGATTGGAGTGAAGAGAGATGTGAAGTTAGCATGCAATACTTTTTAGTGGTTGCCAATGCAGCTCAGCAGAAGGCATTTTACCAGTTGGCAAAAATGTTCACACAGGCGTGGGGATTAAGTAGAATCTACAAATGGAAATTTAGTGCTATTAGGGACCATTTGTACCTTTGTAGTTAATGCTATATGGTAATTTAGTGCTATTATGGCCCTCATCTCAACTGACTATGTAATCTCACTTTGTTTTTTGAGTATAGAGCCCATTTGTACCTTGTAGTTAATGCTGTTGTATTTAATTTCATTACAAGATGGCTAATTTCTAACCAAGGAGTACATTGTACAGTAGATTAACTCAAATGAAATGTGCATCCAGCAAACTATACAATTGTAAAAGGTACTTTTAACTCAAATCAAAAGTGTTAAAGTAGTACAATTGAAAAATACTTTTAAGTTTTAACTCAAATGAAATGTTATCCAGCAAACTATACACTGCTGAGCTGCCAAAAAAAATCAGTTTTCAGATGTTGAACACACACTGCACAAGTTGCAAAAATGCAAACAATTGAGTTGCAACTCCGAAAAAACATCCCGAAACTGCAAGTCTAGAACGCCGGAACTCCACAGCCTCCCCAAATAATCTTAACTTCCAGCAACAAGAAACTGCAAAACCTGCAGAACTGTCCATGGAACGCAGAAAAATGCAGCAATTAAGCTGCAGCTCCACAGCCAGCACCTTCCCAAAATCCCTCTAGAAACACCACACAGACACAAAAGAAGCAGCTTTCTGTTGCAGCAACTTCAACATGCCCACACTTCACGCCAGCCAACCAAACACTGCAATCACTGCATGACACTCCTAGAAACTCAAAAAAAAATGCCCAAGCTTCATAATCAACAAAAAAAACTGTACAAACTGCAAAGTTCTCCCAGAAACAGCAAAAACACTAAATTGCACAAACTACGAAGTTGCAGAAAACTCCTAAACATTGTCCAAACTGCAAGTGCAAAGACACACAAACTCCCGGTAGTCCTACCAGAAATCAAAATTCAGCCTTGATCTGCATTTAATTAGAAAATCTATTCAAATCTGGTCTGATTCAGAAAATAAATCAGAAACATGAAAAAATTAGTTCACTCCAAAATTAATTAAACTTCTACCTATGAGGAAAATGGAGAAGAAACACTAGACCATAGTCAACTAAGAAACCAAATTACAAATAGAATCTAACACTAGTGTAATTTTCTTTGCAGCTTTCTTACAAATATTTTCATCAATTCAATATATTTCCACGCAGACCAAACAAAAGCGTATAGTTCTTTATACTTAAACACAGAGAATAAAGAATAACGGAAGTGAGAAATTGTAACACTCTCTTTATATAAGTTAAATATGAGAGCCTTTAAGCCAATACCTATGCCAAAAAATATGCTAACCATAGCACACACCAAGCCAAATTGATGAATCTTTCTATTTTTTTTTTTTTTTTTTTTTTAAATTCTGTGCCTAATTGTACCATGGAAGACATCAATAAACTGGAATCAAGGTAAGAGGACATAACAAGCCACATGTTCCAGACCGGTTGCCTGTATCAAGAATTTCGAGGAGACCATTAACCTAAAGGCTATTAAAAAATTTGAAACAAGCCCTATAGAGAGAGAGAATTATATATCAAATCAACAATAAAGTGATCGCATGCATGATTAAGTTAAAAACAATACATAGCTAACATGAAAGAAGATTCTTACTTCAAGGAGGAATGACCAAATCCTACTCTAATACTTGGATCAACACCCTGCATTGCAGAATGAAGAATGAATACTCACAACAATAGAGAGAGAATGATAAAACAAAGTGGTCACAATTGAAAATTATATGGAATGAATAATTCGAATATAAGTTGATCAAATTTTTAAAACATACCCCAGTACGCCTTTCTTCAGAAACTTGACACCACCTTCAATAGTCTTCCATTGGTGTAAATAAGCTCTTCCATTGTTTGGCAAGAAGCACTGTTTTCTTCTCCTACAGGACAAGGGTGATTTAAGAGTACCCTTAAAGAGAACAAAACAAATAAATATCTTCATAAAGGAATGGAAATAACAATTATATTGAAAAACAATGCAGAACAAAAATGAGCGTCAATGCAATGCACATAACACATAGACTAGTTGAAATTTTGGAGAACTTCATAACAGAAAGAAAATAAAAGATAAAGCACAAGCTTCTTTCCATATACATTGAGATGTGCAAACAAAACAACAAACGGGAAAAGGCAACACTCTTAACTCATCAACACTAACACTTACACTTTAAATTGGTCATCCCTGCAATTATTCAGATATGACTCAATCCACTTGTAAATAAAAATGACAAGGTGTTACCATTTTTTGGTTGAAGAGACACAAGATAAGAAATGGAATAATAATATTTCAAGACAAAAATCAAACCGTCAAAAACACCAAACTGATCTTGCTGTATCAGTCTCTTTTTTTGGGGTGGTTATTCGCCTCTACCCTGGCCTCCTGGACACAGGAACCCAACTGTTAACCCATAAATAACTTTTGTGACAAACAAATTGACTCCATTATTAATAAATGACAAAGCCCCCAAAGAATGGCTCTTAGGATCGCATGCAACAAAAACAAAATCACGAGTGTTAGTAGAGTTTTGAAATGCTACCTTCTGTTAGTAGAGTGAAGGGCGTTTGGGATGGTGGATGGCGACGACCTGGTGCGACTATGGTGGGCTGAGATTGGAGAATGTGGTGGCTAGCATTTTCAAAATTGAAAGAAAATTTGGGGAATTTTTTGGGTCCCATTTTAGGGAAATTGAATTAATTTGATTTGTTTGAGGGAAAGTGGAGATTTCAAATTTTAGGGTATTTTGAAAATTTCTTTTTTTTTTTTTTAAGTTTTGGGGGAAGTGATGTGGCAGTTTGGTGAGGTGGCAGATGAGATGCATTTGCCATGTCAGCTGCCATGTCATATGTGAGAGAATGGTGTAAAAGGTGGTGTAAATCTAGTTTTACTCCTACACCTCTTTTTATATGTGTACAGTAGAGTAAGTTGAAGACTAGTAAGAGAAAGTTGACTTAGGCTAACTACTTAAAACACTAGTAAAAAGCGACAGCATAAAGTATCACTTTAAGTAAGTGAAGGATAGTTGTGACATTTTACTTCTTTCAGCTTCCAGCATTTGTCTTTCATAGTCAATATCCCCCCCTCAAGCTAAACTGCCCTGCAGTTTGAGCTTGTAATAAAAAACTTTGGCTCGGCAATAAACAAATCCCATCACTCTGCAGTAAAATAATTGAAACTCCAACTTCACTACACTTCAGATCATATTTGTAGTAGATCTCAACTTGATTCTGCTTCATAGCTGCTCTGCATTGCAATCAGATCTTCTAACCTTCAGTGTGTCAATCTGAACTGTTAATCCTCAACTACTACACAAACTACCAACATACCAGCTTCAGTTCATCAACACCCCACCTTATCTACTACACAAACTCAATGAAAGGAACTTCACTTCAGTAAACCATCAGCAACAGCTTAAAAGGAATCACTTCAGTAAACCAACAGTACAGCTTCATTTATCAACAGCTAATTGTGCTCAATATGCCAACATCAACATAGCACATTATCAACAACTTTCACTTCAATTTTAATCTCAGCTGCTAACCACAAACTCATCTCAACTACTACCCAAGCTCAAAAAAAAAAAAAAAAATCACTTCAGTATACTAACAGCAACAATAAGAACTTCTGAGTATTAACAGCACAACTTCAATTGAAGCTACTGGTCACAACTCCAATTAACAGACTATATCACTGACAACTTCATTGTGGAGAGGGGCCTCAAAGGTAGAATGAATTAGTTCAAGAGGCTTGGAAGCTCCACTAGAAGAATATGGAAAAATAGATCGTGCAATCTACCAATTGACATGCTAAGCAAAATGGCAAAGACTTACAAGGTTTATTATGCATTTAATTGTGCAAACACAGTGCTCAAAACTTGCTCATTGGGGGTCCAAGTCTCTTATGTCATAGCATTGCTTTTAACTTGTCAGTACACAAAGCTTGACGGCTAAAAACTAAGTTTCAAGTTAAAAGCTTAACGGCTAACAACATAGTTTTATTGATAAAACATTAAGTGCAGATGCTACATAGCTGTATCGCCACAGTTTTACCTTTGACCCCAAATTCTCATTCCTAAGAGAACGTTACATTCTAAAGTATTAAGAGAAACACAGAATTTTTATATGTAGCAACATGAAACAGTTGAGCAGAGGTTTAGAAAAATCAGTAGATCAACATTCTGCAAACAGCAAGCATCAGAGGAAAGAGAAACTGAAGTAAGCCTGAGTATGGATAGTAGAAGCTGGAACAAGAGAGGAGATGAGGAATCTTATTGGTACAAACCAACTTTAAGCTCCCCTTGTAACAACACTATCTTGGTGATTTGTCCTTGATCATATAATGACAGCAAGGAATTCAACTACACAATTATTATCCTTTGTAAATTGGAAATCCTTAGCAAATTTTTAGACATGAGGAACACCGAGAACATTTTTAAGATAAAAAATATAGATTTCAAGCACTTGATAAAAAGTAAAACCTGTATGAGAAATGTTCACAGCACGCTCACATTCCCAGCTTGAGTTTGATCCTGGCTAGTGTAGCTTGCATTTACCACAACTGACTCAAATTTGTTGTGACATGATCATGGCTCTTGACTTGATGTACCAAACTGGTTCTCTGACTGTAGCTGAAGCAGTTGTTGCATATTATTAGAAACATTGTGAGTAGACAAAGAGGCTTGAATTGAGGAATTATAACCTTGAGCTGGAGAACTTGATGTGAAATCATAGCTGGTGAGACATTGCATGCTTGAACAGCCATATTAGGTTGAGGAGAACTGCAGTGTGGCTTGACTTACCACATGTTAAATAGGCTTTTTCTATAATTAGAACCTCTACCATAATCTCTTCCTCCTCCTAAAAACTGATTCCTGAAAGTGCTGAGAATTGAGGAACAAAATTCACATGTTTAGCAAAAAGAGCTGATGAGAGGTAGGATATAAGTATTGAAATTGGGAGTTTGCTTAGGTACTAAGTACTATGGAACAGGATTATAGCCAGCAACACTAACCCTTTATGACCAAACTAGGACATAGTCCGCATCAGTGGCACCTTGATTATTCACAACATTATCATTTGATTTCTGGTTCTATTCTAACCAAACTTATAATTGACATATACTCTAAACTAACCATTCACCTAATCTCCATTAAGTCTAAACTAATAGCAACTGATAGCAACATTATTCTTCTAATTGTAACTCATACTTTTGTAACAAATTTGGCCTTTTGCAATGATATTCTTCCAAAGCTAGAAGTAATGTTAACTACCCACACGATGACTCAGGACAAATCCAGTATGTAATTCAACAAATCCTCATCAGTTATCACACAACCGCTAGCATAGTTACATCATCAACATATCGTTAGCTTTAGTCTCCGAAACAAGTTCTTGTTCAAGTGGCCAATTTTAAAGCTAACTGACATTTAGAAACTAGCCTAAATATCGATTCAGAGATAGAAGCAAAAAGCCAACTCACTAGACATTTGTCGATTCTCTTCCATAACATATTAGGATTGACCTTCTTCATCATTGCACTAGTCGAAAATCCTTCTAAACTGACCTTCGAGAACGGAGGTGGCAAAACACTCAAACTATGATGTATCTTCAAGCTCTGAGCTGACAACAAATAAATCTGAGATCTCCAAAGTCGATAGTTGTCACGATGCAATTTGGGGTAATAAATTACATGTGGAAGAATAAACTGTATGGGATCGGATGAACAGGTCAAGAGTAAAATTTGCATTTTCTCATAATTGTTTGGAGGGGAAGAAAACAACCCAGAATTGTCTTTTGACAGTTATTAAGGCATTAGTTATGACTAATAACTTGAGGACATTATACGAAGTGATTGCCATTTGAACAACTAAATTATTACTAATTTGATTAATATAATATTTTTTCTAGGCCCAAATTGCTGTTTATGTTAGTCTAGCCCAACTGAATAATAAATCGTGTTGGGTCGGCACAACCACTATTGTGTATTCGAGGCCCAATAGGGCACAACATATGGGTCGTGCCAAGCTCAGCCCAAGCACAAATGGGCTAGCACAAAACTGGCATGAATGGACTTTTGCGCTTACATTAGAAATTTCAATTTCAAGTTTTTTACCACAAAACTAAATTAATAATTTTTTTCCCTTTTTTATTCAAGTATTTTTTTTTTCCTAATTGATAATATTGAACAACTTTAATATTTAAACTAGGTGTAGGGTTTAGGGTCCTTGCCTCGCCAAGGTATGTTTATTGCTTGTATTTAAAACACTTCGTAAACAACATTATATTACAACAAACACCAATTATAGTAAATCACATGTAACGAAATGCAATATTTTATTTATTAAGTAGTTAATATACACCAGTTCAAGAACGTAAAAACTCTTTGAACAAAGTAAAAGTAAATTTAATAGATCAATGGATTTCTTAGGATAATAACAATATCCAATGTCATTTTCATGCAATTTATATTTCTTAAGTACTATGAATTCAATTAGTAAACCATTTTTAATTTTCATTTAAGATATAGTTTGACACACTTGTTTACTACAATTAACAATTGTTTAGTATAATTTTTTAATAGATAAATTTAACAGTGATTGGTGAATTTGTTAAAGATAAAAACAATATAAGATGTCATTATTAGATGGTAAGAATTGTTTTACTTTTCATTTTGAATTATGGTTCGACAACTGCCTTATTAAAATTAAAAATTGTTCAGCATATTTGTTTAATATGTAATAGTAACGATGATTAGTAATTGTGGTTGGACAGTGAGATTGCAAATTGAATGAGATCTTGATCTATTATAATTATGGATCAATCATGGTTCGACATCTGACTTATTACCATGTTATAGTCAATTGGAAGTAGACCTTGATCTATTACAATTATGGATAACTTATAGTTCGACAAGTGGGTGCTCACAATTTTATAGTCGAATTTTTTGTTCGGCATTTGGTTTATTACAATTAATTAGTATAAAACATTATGGGTCAACATTGAGATTTTTAACTCAAGGAAACCTTTGATCTATTACAATTATGAATAAATTATGGTTCAACCAATGGCTTATTACAATTCTATAGTCAAATTTGTAGTTCAACATTTGGCTTATTATAATTCAGTAGTAGAAAAAGTTATGATCCGAGAATGAGGTTTTGAATTCAAGGAGACCTTGAGCTATCACAATTTTGGATACATTATGGTTTGGCGACTTGTTTATTACACTTCTGAGCATCACAAAGAGCCTATGCGTGAAACATCAAACCGAGAGACCCTGCACTCAATGCGTAGCAAATACTAAATATAGCTTGTAAATGATGTCAGTGCTTTGCTAGTACTGAAAAGAGTAGAGACATGTGTAACTCATGCAATGAGTGTATGCCATGTCAGCATACAATGTGTGTACTATGAATGAGTCTATCCCATGTAATTAAGTATCAATCATATGAAGGATTAAATGAGTTAAATCTATTTTGATATCTGACATTAATTATGTCACAAATCCATATCTTATAACCCATTAAAACCATCTAATTATATATAGTAATTAATATATAAGAATAAGAAGAATGTTATTTACCTGCTGGAAGTCACATGATGTAGTTCAGCATCCCTTAACAAGGTTAGAGCTTGAAGGTCAAGCGCTGTAGCCCCTTCAATCTCTCAGGGGGACACTGGCGCAAACTGGCAGAAGGCGGTAGATGGCGTCAACCTCCCTGGCAACTCCATGATCATGCTGCCCCATTGCAGATGATGATGCACTAGAGCGAGAATATGCCCTTGTTGAGTTCTGCAATCCATGTAACATTTGTTCTTGTCACAATTATGATTGATGTTCTCAAAAAAAGGGAAAATGAAATTACAAATTTTTGAACTAATTTATTCTTGTGAACATCCATTACTTTAGAGCATCACATTGACCAACATATCGAAAACTCATTCCAACGAGAAAGAAACAAAAACAAAAGACCATAGAGAATCCAAAAGTAGGCATTTTCTTCTTGACTTAATGAATGTCAAATCTTGTATATCAATAGAAAATGTCGAAACTATCAACTTAAAGAGAATCCTAGCAGTTTCAAGAATGAAGAATCGAATACTTAAATAATAGAAACTAATGACAATTTTTTCTACAATTTTGCACACAGAACTTCTCAGATGAATTTAAAACCAATCTTTCACTTTCTTCTTTGTTTCCACCCAAAAGACAGATTCGGCGATAAAAATTTAGGTAAGGTCACTTTACAATATGAAAAAAGTGCTTTGATCACAGCAGAGGAAAGAACATAGAAGATATCCCTAACTAAGAAGCAATGAGAAGGCAGCCACTGCAGTTAAAAAAGTGAGAAAGATCCAATAAAGAAATTCATGCACCATATATAATAAAGCCCCGTTGCTTCTGAGCATAGGGTGATATAATTTTTTTAAAGGCGAAATTTTTACCACCGTGCTAGGATGAGAGTTTTTCTGTATCTTACCTGAACAATGAGATAAGGCCTGTTTAAATAAAGTAATGAAAGCTTCCTCAACCAATCCATTTTGGGTATACCCAGCAATCATAGCATTTCAAGTGGCTTGATCTCTGTCTCCAGGATGGTTTCTCTCAAACATTTGTTGAGAAGCCTTAATCAAACCAGATTTTGCATACATGTCTATAAGATAACTTTCCATTCCCTCAAACTGAATGCCATGCCTTAATAGATAAGCAAATCATTTACATATTCGCAACAAACAAATCATTTACTTATTCACTTCCCAATTTAACAAGCAATCCATTAAGTACATTACCGTTCTCATAGTCCTCTAAACTCGACAAAGCCGGGAAAACATTAACAAAACTAACAGTACTGGGTCTAATTCCCTTCATCATTATCATCCTAAATTGCCTAATCGCTTCTGCATATCTCTCTGTCTTTACGCACCATGAAAACATAGTATTCCACGAAACAACATTTCTGCTTTTCATCGTATCAAAAACTTTACAAACTAAATCATACTTCGAATAATCAAAATCAGAATAACCACACCCACCAATTTCACTATCCACCACAGAACTCAAACAAGTAGAGTACATATTCAACAGATAGTTATACACAATCCTACTTGGGTTCAATAAGCCCCTAACAAAATAGCAATGAACAGCTTTTCCGACTCTGAAATTGCGCATCGCGGCACATGCCTTGAAAGCCGAAGAGTAAGTATAGTTATCACACAAAGTATAATGAGCGCATTCTTTCATCTGGGCATAGAACAAAATGGCATCTCGTGGCATCTAGTTGCAAATAAAACCAATAATGATGGTGTTCCAAAGGACGGTAGTTGGGCAAGGAATTGCGTTGAACGGTTGGCAGGCTAAATGAGGTTGGCCTTCTTGGCATATTTTGCTCAAGGGGGAACGATTGTGAGTTTGGGAATTGGCGGTGAAAGGGAAAGGGGTGGCGGAAAAGTGGGGGGCGGTGGTGGTGGTGGCGGAAGAGGAACAGAGGAGGCCATGGCTGGATGAGTGAGTTTTGTTGGCAGTCAATCAACTAAAAGTGCTTTTTTTGAGTTTGGGTAACTTTTTTTGGGCTTCCCAAGAAGCCTAAACCTTTGGGCCCATAATAAAAGAACTAAACACAAATATTTACTTTTCTTCTTCGAGGTTCAACTCTTGAACAGTTGAACCCATAAGAAGGGTTTTTGGTTTCGTTTTTGACTTTTTGTTTTGCAGAATCCCATGAAAAAGCAAGGAAGCAGAAAATGCAAGAGAGGGAGACAGCGCCAACCAGAAAATCAACTCTCAAATACAATCACAAAGCATAGCAAAATGACCCTTAAACATCAACCTTCTGCTTCTCCTTCTTCCAAACCACCGAAGTCCTCCGCTTTCCTCGACAAGGTCTCTCTCTTTCACACTCTTTTTTAATATCTGTAAGATTCTATATGTAATTTTTGGGAATATTTTGAATGATGGGTATAGGGTTTGGTTTTGGTTTTTAAATATGCAGATGCAGAGTCCGGTTCCTGGTTCGGTTCTTGGTTCCTGCAGTGAAGGAACTGGAATCGGGGAGTCCCGATTCCAACTTCTTAGAACCGGAACCTACCCTGTAAATGACGGTTCCGGTTACTATCTGAAATCAGAGGTCCGGATGCTTGTCGGTTTTGGGTCTATCCTTTACCCATACTCAGCCTAAAACTCTCCAGAACTTTTATTATAATAAGCTTTTGGGGTGTAGATTTATTGCATATTTTTATTTTTTAATTAATCATTAATTCCAGCTTCTGACCAAAAGAATCTCTCTCTACAACATGATTGATTGATTTTATATACATGTGCAACAAGATCACTACTTTATCAAAGGAGTGATCTAGATCCCTTATCCACTCCTTAGAAGAAAAGAAATCACAAATTTTCATTACATTTTCCTCTGCCATCGCCAAGAATGAAGAAAGATGAGCTTGTGTTCATCTCTCTAGCAGGCGCAGGCCACTTGGTTCATGAAGTTGAGTTTGCAAAGCGATTGTCAGAGCGAGATGATGGACGTTCTACAGTGTTCAGAAATTATATAAGGAAAGTGTTGCTTCGCTAAGGGAATGGTTACGTGTTGCATGTAATGCAAGCGGTTTTCTCATGCATGTTTCTTAAGGCTGAAAGTTATTTTCGTGTATGAACTAAATTATCCATTCACTGGGCTCCCTAGCTCATTGTTTTATATTTTTCCCCAGGTTTACATACAGGGAACGTGAGGCGCTTGCTTATGCTTTAGGTTAGCCCACAGATGCATGTTCATTCGCATAACGCTTGTACATCTTAGAGGAGCACTCTGATACAGTGTTTTATGTAAATACTTACACTTTCATAATCATGTTTTGAGTTGTACTACTGTCGTTAAAGTTTTATGAATAAGTTTTATAAATGGTTTTCCTTAAAAAAAAATTCACCCTCCTCTCAGGATCCCTAGTCCTTGGAAACGCTTGGATAGGGAATGCTCAAAGGGGGGGCGGCTAAGAACACCTTCGACGGAACCCACTTTCATCATGACAAAATGAGTAGTCGTAAGGGATGGTTAGAAAGAGATATCCAAATCAGCTGAAACCAGAATAAGGACACGAGAATCAAAGATAGTAAAGTAAACTATGGTGAACACCGGACGAGTGAAGGCGAACTGGCAAAGTCACGTTGTCGCGGTTGCGGAGCTGTGAAGGTGAAGAAAGGGAGAAAGGGTTAGAGATTTCAATTTTGAAATTTTGTTTTGTTAGGTCGGTCTGGTTTACTGTTACTAACTCGATTTATTCTGACTCGACGGTTGAACCCCAGATTAGTATTGTTCACGTTGGGTCAATCCAACCCAAAAGCAAAACCGGGTTAACTCATGTGATCAAACTCGATTGGAGGCTGGTTCATGGTCGAACTAACCAATTCTGTCCAGGTTTTAAAACAGAGATCGTTTTCAATACCTAAATGAATAACCCATATGTGATATACCTAGAGATAGTGTTTTTATTTGCGTCATATATTGGTTTGTAGAAGATTAATGTAATTTATATTTAATTTCATGCATGCTTAGATATATTTGATTGATTAAAATGTTTTTGTTTTCTTCATTATAAAGCTTAGATTCTTGGACTCTGTTATTCACAGTTGGGCATGATTACTTTGTCATCTCTCAACTTACATTATCTATTTTTAATCATATTTCTATTACTATAAATTACTTCATTAAAAAAATAAAGAAATCTTATTAATTAATTAGGATTAATTTTCTATTGAATCAATCATAATTTTTACTACTTTCTGTAAAATTAATTTACTATGCATAAATAATTGTTTTAATTATATTACATCCACAAAAACCGAAAATTGTATTGTAATATTTAATTTTCTTTATTTATAGATCTAGCTAGAGCTAGCATAGATAAATAAATCTGTATTGGGTGGACTCCACTAATTAATTATTCTTTAATAAACCTCTTAATGTTATAATTTTAATTGTTTTAAAACATATATAGACTGCAAGTTTGTCAAAAATCACTCCTTAGTATGAGTTCATTCTTTGTGCACGCTTATGCCTCAAACCGACCATCTACATTCCTTCTCTCCATTTCCCATAATTCAATTTTTTATTTCTTCAAATTATTTATATAGATACTAAATTTATGTTAATTGTGATTGTAATTACACATTCTCAAATAGCACCATCAATAATTGCTACGATCACTTATCATTTTTCAACTTCATTATCTATAAATTTTGTATCTTTTATTATAAATAGTCTGGATTGTTAGTTTAAACCAAATGATCCTTAGGAATATCCAGAGAGCATAAATAGATAAATTGTTATTAGAGTAAACTTAATATTTTATTTTTCAACAAGTTTAACAACAGAAAAAAAAAAATTATTAATTCATCCCTAAGATTTGAAGGTTCAATTCCTACCAAAGATGTATTAATTTTCATATAACCCCTAATTGTTCTTGCTCTCATAGTTAGTCTAAAGAGAATGGAAAATTGGTGACAGACAAGGTGGGTCATCCCACTTGCTAAAAGAAAGAAAAAAAAGCTCGTATTGTGTAATAATTTATATCTCATTTTTTCAACTTTAGACTGATTACTATCAGTCAAGAATTTAGGCTTGCAACGTCATGTTAATTAGTTCATAGGAATTACACTTCTGGCAGACATAGTGGGTCAATAATTCCATTTGCGATTGAAAAAATAAATTTAATAATAAAAAAAAAGATTTTGCAGGATCACTTTAAATTATTTCAATCAATTAGTTAGCTTTTCTAATAAAAGAAAAATAAATAGAAGATTGAAGAACAACAAAAGATAAACTAATCATGATTAAATTTACTGCAACGTGTTTGATGCAGGATGAATTTTGTGAAAGTATCGTCAATCACCCAAAATAACTGAGTTTTTATTTTTTAAGAGAGAGATTTACTTTCTTTAACTTATGGCATTCAAAAATGATTTTCACCTATATAATCATTTTATTTATTCTAATTTCTATAATATCAAACTTCTATTTATAGGATATATGTAACTATAAAATTAAGAAACAATAAAAATTTTGTTTATTAACATATGACGTTAGATTATATCAAATTAAACTAAATTTAATAGTATAGTATTTATCAGTTTAATTAAAATATATTAAACCATGTGTTATCTTAACGTTACACTAAGTAGTCTAGCATTTTTAAAAGACAACATATTCTGACTATTTTTATTCTTGACTAAGAAGACTAAGTGTTGAGAAATTAAAATTTTAAAATTGTTTATGAGAATTAATAATGTTAAATGTTATATAGTAAATAATCTACTGCAGTTAGTTATTGAAAAAAGTAAATAATTCTAATAGATTATGAATTTTAATAATATACAAAAGTAAACTTTTTTATCCATTGAACAGGCTATCAACATTCATAAAATTTGATAATAAAAAGAAAATACAATATCTCAAGTCCTTGACCCTTTTCCACATTGAACACTTGCGTTCATTGCTTTTTCTGTCATTCATTGAAGGGCGAACGACTTGTACATACCCAAAGTTTACTGTAATAATAAGTTGGTACCTAAAAGGTTTTTAAACGACAAATAGGTACCTTCCGTCATATTCTGTTAGTGATTTTTGTTTATTAATAGTGAAAAGACTAAAATGCCCTTCAAAGTTTCAATTTTTGTTTTTTATAAATTTAAAAATTTCTAAAAAGAAATTCATTGCTGTCCCACTATGTCTCCACTATAATTTCGTCCAACTTTGAATACAAGCAATAAGCCTTTATTATCTGCTTTTATCATTCAAATACATTTACCCAGTTTAAAATTTGAAATGTTAAATTTAACAGTTAAATGGTATTTAGGTCTTTTTATAGAAAATAAAAAATAGTAAACTCTAATCTCTCTCCCTCCCCTAAATTAGTACAATTTCAAAACAACCATCCACATCTCAAAATTTCTTACAACCCAACCCTTCCTCTCTGCCTCCAAGGCTCCAACTCCTCCACCACCACCACCACCAACACCAACACCATTAGTGGCCAGATTTGGTCACTATAGAGAAGAGGAAAGGAGAAAGAGAAAAGAGAAGAGAGAAAGAGGTGTCGATGGCCATATCCAGTTGCCGAGATATGGTCGTTGCGGAGAAGAGGAAAGAAGAAAGAGAGAGAGAAAAGAGAAGAGAGAAAGAGGTGTCGATGGCCATATCCAGTTGCCGAGATATGGTCGTTGCGGAGAAGAGGAAAGAAGAAAGAGAAAGAGAAAAGAGAAGAGAGAAAGAGGTGTCGATGGCCATATCCAGTTGCCGAGATATGGTCGTTGCGGAGAAGAGGAAAGAAGAAAGAGAGAGAGAGAAGAGAGAAAGAGCTGGAGAAGAGATAAAGAGAGAGAGGGAGAGAGAAAGAGATGGAGAAGATCGTGATGACCATATCTAGCTGCCTGTTACGGAGAAGAGGAAGGTTGAAGAAAAATGTGTTATTGAAATAAATTTAGAAAAACAATGATTATTTTGCTAATTCTATTAATTTGAGAGTTAGAAAGTAATTTATCTATTTACCCATTATTATAAAAAGGGTTAAAAAGGGTATTTAACTAGTCAAAACAAAATTTATTTTAACAAAGTTTAAAATTGGGTGAGAATTTGCAATTTATGAATCTAGGGGGTGGGTAAATGTCCTTTATCCTAAATCAAATTAGTGTCTACAAAAAAATTCTTGTAATATTATTGGTTGTGAATAATCAGTTTATTATGTAGTTTAAAAAGAAATGAAAAGTATAATGCATATTAATTAAATTAATACCTTGATCAAGGCATGCAGCTATTTAATCCATATGTTAAGTAAATTGGCAATCTGGCATAGAAAATATCAAATCACTAAAATCTCGTGTTTTTGAGCTCACACCAATAAATTGACTTGGGATAGTTAGCCAAACATGACGATTACAATGTTATTACCTTTGTAGTGATACATGCAATTTATTTATTTATTTTTAAATTATAATACATCTAAAAGTATCCATGTAATTAGGGGGTGTTTGTCTGAGCTTATGAAAATTAGCTTATAAGCAACAAGTACTTATAAGCTAATTTTAGCTTATAAGCATTTAAAATTTTAAGCAATTACGTGTTTGGTTAAAGTACTTATAAGTGACTGATAAGTAGTTGACGTGTTTGGTAAAATATGGCTTATAAGTACATTTTATTATAAAATGACTAAAAGGGGTACTACATTAAACAAGGGTATACTATAAAATTTTAAAATTAAATAAGGATAATGTGGTAATATACTTGGTCAAACTAGCTTATAAGCAGAGTGCTTATAAGCCAAAAAAAAAAGTACCTCCCCCCAACTTATTTTTTTTGGCTTATAAGCTCAACTTATAAGCTCAAAAAGATTATAAACAAACATGTCAGCTTAATTTTAGAGCTTATAAGCAAGTTTGACCAGCTTATAAGCTTAGACAAACACCCCCTAGAATTAATTGGTTATATATATATATTGTTTTATGAATCGACTTCTGGAAAATAAATTCAAAAACAAATATGAATAGTCTCACTCTCATCGCCGATAAATATAAATGCCTTTACAATCACAGCACCACCTCGTGAATCGAACAATGTACACAGACCTGCTTGCACGACGATTTATGTTGTTTTGAAAACTGCATCATTGAAAAGATATATCTTGATTTCGTGTTTCAGTGCATTTAATGAGATAATACTGCACCCACATAAAATCGTATTGTTTTATATTTAATATGTTTAGAATATTGAATTAAAATTAAAACTTGTACCAAAAATAATTAAGAACTTTAATTAGAAATTTAAAAAGTAAAGAAAAAAAGAAACGAACATTTTAAATGTATATAAATGAATAATTCTTTTAATAGAAACTGATGCATTTTAAAACGATTACATAGTTTTAAATTAAACTCGATAGTCTGTGAAAATTAATTTGTATCAACAGCTCACTTAATATAAATACATTAAAAAAAAAAGGTTAAAACAAATTGCATGAGTTTGGCCGGCTACAGAAAACTTTAGATAGTAAAATGATCACAAAGATGAGGCTAATGAGTGAAGACAAAAGACTGCCCTTGCAAGATGACAAGATCCTATTTTGGGACAGTAGGATTATACACTTATCCCAAACACAATATTTATGGTTACCATTACAAATCAGATGTCATTATTCTATCATCTTTCAACATATTTTTTATTTTTTTAAAGGGTAATATTGACGGTGATGGATGGATTTGTTAAAGACGAAAATAATATCAAATGTACTTAGAATAATATTATATTAACAACCATTTTTCATAAATTTTTTTCATAATTCTAACGTGATAGTTCGCAATTAGCCAGTTTATAATGAATTTCATATAAGTCATGTATAGGTCTCATATATAAATTACAAACTATTATATCAAGGTTACAAGAGAAAGTTTGTGAGAAAGAGTTGTTGGTGTAGTATTACTCGATATTGTTATTAGATAATAAAAATCATTTTACTTTTCATTTTGAATTATGATTTGAAAATAATAAGGGTGAGCATAAGTAGTAGATAGGATCGGAACCTAGGATGGGAACCGATAGTAGGTATTTGAGATAGAACTTGCTTGGAACTGAAGATGGGTACCTGGGATAAAACTTGCTTGGAACCGAATGTGGATACTCGGGATGAAACCTGCTTGGAATTGAGGGCGGGTATCCGAGATGGAACCTGGACTAAAAAGGTAATTTTGGCAATGTTTTCGAATACTTCTGAGAGCTTCCTCTTCATTGACTCAGAAGTCAATTATATAGTATGTGTACAGCTCATTAGTCGTTTCTATCACATTTTTATTTATGAATGACAATAGTGCTTGATTGACATTGAAATAGCCAAGGTGCTTTACATAAATTTTCAATCCACACCATTAAAGTCATGATTATTTAATAGAGGGTGAATTTGAGAGGTATCTTCAATCCATCCAAAATAATTGGAGTTTTTATTTCTTTTTTTTTTTAAAAGAGAGATTTACTTTCTTAAATTATATAATCATTTTATTAATTCTAATCTCTAATAATGTCAAATTTTTTATTTATAGGATATATGTAACTATAAAATTATGTTAAATATTATTTATAACATTAAGAAACAATAAATTTTTTGTTATTACAGTATAACCCTAGACTATACCAAGTCATACTAGATTTAATAGTCCAGTCCTTTTAGACATATCAAATATTAATTATTTCTATACGTAACATTAATTTCATTAACACATTGTGGGCCATCCATTCATAAAAGCATGTCAGTTTTTAAGTTTTCGCGCGCATTTCAAATTGCATTTTCTCTCGCATCTTCCTCAACTCAGTTTTATGTGCAGATTACTTTAAATTATTTCAGTCAATTGGTTAGTTTTTCTGACAAAAGAAAAAAATAAATATAAAATTAAAGATAAATTAATCATGTTTAAATTTATTCTAAAGTGTTTGATGTAGGATGAATTTTGAGAATGTATCTTCAATCCACCCAAAATAATTAAGTTTTTATTTTTTATTTTTTTTAAAAAGAAAAATTTATTTTTTTAACTTATAGCATTTAAAAATAATTTGTATCTATATTAGAAATAATTCTAATAGATTATTATGAATTTTAGTCATGTAGTAAATCATGTTAGTTATCGAAAAAATGAAATAATTCTAATAGATTATTATAAATTTTAATAATATATAATAAGTAAAAAGAAAATACAATATCTCAAGAACTTGACCCTTTTGCACATTGAACACTTACAATATAATGTACTGCTGTAGTTTCTTGGCAGCTCCTGAAATTTTTCGTCTCTTTAACTCTTTAATTCAGCAAGGTACTGGCAAACATGGTGGGTCATTGAAATTATAAAGTTGTTTGTCTTCTTCTTTTTCTTCTGCCAAAAAGAAAATCATTACTGTCCCACTACGTCTGCACCATAATTTCGTCCAAAGCAATTTTACTCAGTTATCTTTGAATCATATCGTCCAATGATAAAAGCATATCAGTCTTTTAAGTTTTCACGCGCATTTCAAATTACATTATCTTTCTCGTCTTCCTCAACTTAGTTTATGTGCAAAGATTTCCAGATACAGGAGAAGTTTCATTTACAGGAGAATATTAATCAGTATGATGTTTCAACTTCAACTTCTCTTCTTATTTTAGCTAGTTTAATTAACTTTTTCTTCATTATTATCTACTTGCTAACGTTTTTATGAACTTGAAGTTTGCAAGGATTTGATCGAAGATCTCAATTACACTTCATTCTGAGTGTGAAATTTTACTTCAGATTCTCTTACGTGGAAGGTATCAATCACAATCTTTTATACTGTCTTTAGACATATATCCTACTTTATAAAGCTGAATTTACGAATTATGATTGCAGATTCTCCAGCTCAAATAACATCATCATAGTTGGGTATGATACTTATCATCTTTGAACTTCATTATTATACCACTACATAATTCTTCATTAAAAAGTTAAAGAAATATTACAAAAATTAATTTGTTTTGAACTTCATTATTTCATCTTTGAACTTCATTGGCTTAGTTGAAGTTTATTTAGAATGTGTGGTCAACGACCAGATTTTTGGTCGTAGATCTGGCTGTTTTCTACCAGATTCATGAAAGATTTGGTTGGAAACTGACAGATTGGCAAAAGATCGACCAGATCTGGCCAATCGTGCGTCGTTCTAGCATTAGCGACGGTTGTTCGCGGCAGTTGCTTGCGTGGGTGAGAGTGTTTTTGTTAATTTATAAACTTTTATTGAGAAAGGTAATTGTTAAGTGTTCTGAGTTGAATATAATAAGATTGAATTTTGAACAATATTAAAACAAACATGTTTTTTATTTTTAGGATATGATAGTAAAATAAAATAAAGTTAGAAAAATAAAAAAATAAATATAAAATTAAAGATAAACTAATCATGATTAAATTTACCACAAGGTGTTTGATGTAGGATGAAATTTGAGAAAGTATCTTCAATCCACCCAAAATAATTGAGTTTTTATTTTTCTTTTCTTTTAAAAAAAAAGAGAGATTTACTTTCTTATGGCATTCAAAAATTATTTGTATCTATATAATCATTTTTATTAATTCTAATTTCTCTAATATCAAAACTTTTATTTATAGGATATTAGGATATATGTAATTATAAAATTAAGAAACAATAAAAATTTTGTTTATTAACATATAACGCTAGATTAGACCAAATCAAACTAGATTTAATGATATAGTATTTAACGGTTTAATTAAAATATGTTAGACCATATTAAATAACATTAGACAACATTTTTAAAAGACAATATATTCTGACTATTTTTATTCTTGACTAAGAAGACTAAGTATTGAGAAAATAAAATTTTAAAATTGTTTATGAGGATTAATAATGAAATAATTCTAATAGATTATGAATTTTAAAAACTTTTTATCCATTGAACAAGCTGTCAACATTCATAAAATTTGATGATTAAAAAGAAAATGATAATTAAAAAGAAAATACAATATCTAAAGACCTTGACCCTTTTGCATATTGAACACTTAAAATTATTGAGAGAAAAAAACATATAGTGCAGTAGTTTCTTGGAAGCTCCTGAATTTTGTCGTCTCTTTGATTCAGCGAGGAAATGGCAAACATGGTGGGTCATTGAAATTACTTATAAGATAAAAGAAGCAGGAGCAAAAATAATGCTCTCGTTTCATCGTTTCTGTACCAAAATATCTTTTGAGATAGATAAAATATTAATTAATTCTATACGTAACATTAATTTTATAATCATTTTATTTTCAAAAGAAATGTGTAAAGTATACAAAATCCTATCTAATATAACTTATATTACTATTATGAAATTATCATCAATTTTATTTTCAAGATTTATGTGTAAAAGTCAAAAGCTAAAAAATTTAAAGATATATTATATAATTTTTGAAAATTAATAACACTTAACGACTGGTACAAATAATTTGTGAATTGTCTTCGAGATTGTCAGCACCGAAAGTTGTTTGTCTTCTTCTGTCAATAAGAAATTCATTGCTGATAAAAGCAGATTAGTCTTGTTAAGTTTTCCCGCGCATTTCAATTACATTTTCTCTAATATCTTTCTCAACTCAGTTTTATACGCAAAGATTTACAGATTCCAAAGGAGTTTCATTTCTAGGAGAGCACTAATCGGTATGATATTTCAACTTTAGCTTCTCTTTTGGTTTTAATTGGTTTAATTAACTTCTTCTTTGTTATTATTTACTTGCAAGGATCCGATTGAAGACATATACAAGGTAAGTTTTCATATAAGTATTTATTGTTGATCTTTATTATTTTTTGCTTTTAGTTAGTTTTGATGTACTAATTAATATCTGTGAGCTATAGTCAAGTCAACTAAAGTCTCTTTAGTGTTTGAGAATTATATTGGCTTATAGAAAAAGATAATTTCCTGCTCTTTTTGGTTTTAATCAAAATTATTGGTCTTTTACTTTGAATAAATTCATTCAATTTGCTTTTTTCCAACTAAAACAGGCAAGATCTGAGATACACTTCATTCTGTGTGTGGAATTTCACTTCAAATTCTAAGGTATCAATCACAAACTTTTATACTAGCTTTAGATATATATCCTACTTCATAAAGCTGGACTTTGTAAATTGTGATCACAAATTCTCAAGCTCAAATAGCATCATCATAGTTATCATTTTTGAACTTCATTATTATACCACTACAAAAATTATCATTAAAAAGTTAAAGAAAAGCTATAAAAATTAATTTGTTTTGAACTTCATTATTTCATCTTTGAACTTCATTGGCTTGGTAGAAGTTTATTTAGAATGTGTGGTCAACGGCTAGATTTTTGGTCGTAGATCTGGCAAAAAACGGACAGATCAGTGCACAATTAGCCTATCGTGCGTCGTTCCAATGCTGGCAGCCAAGGTGGCAGCGGCGGCTACTAGCGGGCGACTGTTGCTTGGGTGGGTGGATGGGGGTGTTTTTATTAATTTATAAACTTATATTGAGAAAAGTAATTGTTAAATGTTTTGAATTGAATAGAATGTAATTGAATTATGAACAATATTAAAACAAACATGTTTTTCATTTTTAGGATAGGATAGTAGAATAGAATAGGTTTGGAAAAGTTAAACAAATTGTGGCTAAATATTATTTCAAAATTTATATTGAAGAGAGTGAAAAAATGAAGAAGTTTTTTAGTAAGTTTAATCACACAGTTTGTCTCACTTGATACATGGACAAGTTGTTAGAATCTCAATTATTTGAGTCTTATAGCTTACTTCATGGATGAGGATTGGCAACTACATATAAAGATTTTAAATTTTTGTCCTATAAGTAGTCATAAAGGTATAATCATTGGGAAGAGAGTTGAGAGGTGCTTACTTGATTGGGGTATTTCTAAAGTTTTCATAATAATGGTCGACAATGCAAGTTCTAATGATATGGGAATAAGCTATCTTAGGAGTCAGTTAGCAAGTTGGCAGGGAAATGTCTTGGGTATAGATACTAACTTTTATGTTAATTGTGATTGTGACCATACATTCTCAAGCTCAAATAGCATCATCAACAGTAGGTATGATTACTTATTATTTTTCAATTTCATTATTATACATTCTCTATAAATTTTGTAAACTTTACTATAAATGATCTAGATTGTTAGTTTAAACCAAAGGATCCTTAGAAACATTCAGAGAATATAAATAGATAAATTGTTATTACAGTGAACTTAACATTTTCTTTTTTGGCAAGTTTAACAACAACAAAAATTATTAATTCATCCTTAGATTGGGAGGTTCAACTCCTACTAAAGATATATTAATTTGCATTTAACCCCTAATTGTTCTTGCTCTCATAGTTAGTCTAAAGATAATGAAAACTTCGCAACAGACAAGGTGGGTCATCCTAGTTGCTAAAGGAAAGAAAAAGAGCTCGTATTTTTTCACCTTTAGACTAATTACTACCCGTCAAGAATTTGGGTTGGCAACGTCATTTTAATTTCTTGTTTAATCTTCTTAAAAAATGTAAATACCCATAAAATTGAATGCTTGTTTTCTTTATTATCTTTATTCATTTCCAATATTAACTTGTTTTATTTATTTTGTTATTAATGCTTTTGTGGCTCCATAATACCGTCACTTATATTTTACTTAATTATCTTTTTCTCATTTGATAGGTCAAGTATTTGGACGCATTGTGGGTCATCCATTGATAAAAGTAGAGAGGTGATTGTGCAAAGATTTACAAATACCAGAGAAGTTACATTTCCAGGAGAATACCAATCGGTATGATGTTTCAATTTCAGCTTCTTTTCTGGTTTTAGTTGGTTTCTTTGTTATTATTACTTGCTAACTTCTTTATGAACTTAAATTTTGCAAGGATCTGATCGAAGATCTCAAATACACTTTATTTTGAGTGTGGAATTTTACTTCAGATTCTCTTACCTGGAAGGTATCAATCACAAACTTTTATACTAGCTTTAGATATATATCCTAGTTCATAAAGCTAAACTTTGCAAATTGTGACCACAGATTCTCAAGCTCAAATAGCATCATCACAGTTGGGTATGATACTTATCATCTTTAAACTTCATTATTATACCACTACAAATTATTTCATTAAAAAGTTAAAAAAAGACTACAAAAATTAATGTTTTGAACTTCATTGGCTTGGCTTAAGTTTATTTAGAATGTGTGGTCAGTGGCCACATGTCTAAATTAATGGGTTAAAGAGGACAATTTTTTTTTTTGCTTAGAATAATATTGCATATAGGTTGTCTCCATCATTCCAAGGATAGGGCTGAAATTTTGTTTTCTTATTACATTTGCATAATTTAAGTCAGTTTATGCTAAGAATAGAGAAAAACTTGCAAGCTAAGGTTTCTGGAAAAATGATTTTCGTTAAAATGTAAGAGAAGAGGTATAACAGCTTATATAGATTTATGTAGGTTAAAAAATACAGTTAAATCTTGATAAATTAATAACTTCAATTAAATAATACTTTTGACTGGTCTTGACATAGGATTTATAAGATACTACATTAAAACACACACACACACACACACACACATAGAGATACTACTTGATATATAAATTAATAATCTCCTTATACATCAAAATTATATATATGCATGACTCAATTAAGAGGCATTTTATAAAACAAGTCAAATGTTACTTGTTTCCTCTTGAAATTGATGTCTTCTTGGATCTCATCTCTAACTTTCCTTAGTGCATTAAGAACCACTAATGTAGTGTTTTCGTATTGCAAGAGAAAATTACAATGTGATTGTTTCTTTAAGTGCATTAACTATGAACTATTCCCTATATCACACTAACTATACACAATATGTACATGCATTAAGTTCAATGTTTTGGAAAAAGAAAATAAAGAATGCCTCAATAAATTAATAATTTATTAATTTATACCATTACTTAATATATTGATTTATTAATAAATTTTTATGGTCCCAATGATATTTATTTATTGAGGTTAAACTATGTATGTATATATATCTTATGTTATTTAGAAATAAAAATTTTAATATTAGTAAGGTTATATATGATTTTATTTCTTGGAGATATTTGAGCAAATATTAACAAGGGACTTCAAGAATATTAACTAATACTTACAATGAAATGCATACTCTACTCTAAACTAACCTTGTTTGTTATCAAATAGGAACAAAATAATAAAAAAAAATTTCCTTTTTTTCATAATTAAATTATTTAAAGGAATGATCAACAATGCTTCATAGTTTTTCCTCTTTTAACGTTAATTTATATTTAATTACTTCACATCTTATTTATTTTCTTGTCTCACCTCTTTCAGATAAAGGTCTAATCAAAACCAGATACTTGCGCTTTGTTGGTAGTTACTCAAAGCTTGACATTTCAAGAAAATATCATTGGTTTTTGAGCAAGGTATTTAAATTTTCTATTATTTTATTTATTTTTAAATTTTATATAGCATAGAAAATAGTAACACGGTTGATTATTTGTTTATCTTATCTAAATAATAATTATTAATGCAAAATACGAATAACATGGTATAAGGTTGCCATATTTCACTCGATGAATATGATGGGATTTTTTATGCTAATTACCTAGCACTAATCTATTCCAAAAGAGCAAAATTAATCAAACAATACTCACAAGGATTTATTGTCGCACCCCCTCCTAGGTATTCCCTATCTCGTCGAATTCGGGCACTCTGAGGGACTCAAGATCCCAAGAGGAGGGTATTTTTTTTTTTCAAAAATAGTTTACTATCTCCACTCATAAAAACTTTAATGACAATAGTGTAACACGAAACATAGTTTTGAAAACGTAAATCTTAGAAAACAGTTTACATAACAAATGTATCAAAGTGCTTCTAATGTGTATAAACATCATGCTAATGAACATATGTCTATTAGCCAACCGAATGCGTATAGCAAGCGCCTCACATATACACTGTATGCAATCCTGGGGGAAAAACATAAAACAGTGAGTTAGGAAGCCCAATGAGTGGATAATACAATTTATAAATGAAAATAACTTTCAACCTTAAACCAGCATGAGCAAAACTTGCATTTCACATAACGCGTAACTATTCCCTTAACGAAACCACACTTTCCTGATATAATTTCCTTGATTCGTATCCACTCATGTCCATCAAGGAAATTCGCATCATTGTACAAACTTTCCAATTACCATGGATCATCGTATTATTTTCACGAAAACCGATACACCATCATCAAAGTTAAGTAGGCATTCCCTAACACGAAACCCACTCTTGCTCATGCCAACACCCATCAAATGTCCACAATTTCCACCCAACTTATACCCGTTGAATATTTATAAATTTCATCCCAGCCTATACTCGCTAGATGTTCACAAGTTCCACTCATTCAATTAATGCAACCATCACCACCACCACTACCACACTAGTACGCAAGGTCTCGAATATATACAACCAACTAGCTGCTCAACTAGGCCAATACCCGTCTAGTGTAACCCGTCAAATCCCTCCCAAGGTCTATCCTCCGGGTGTAATCTCGCTTGGAGCTCGTCAGGCGCCCAACCTATCCCGATAGGATAGCATAGATCATCATCGTTTGGAAGTACGAGTCATCTCAATATGCGCATGAGGCTAATCATATCCCATCCAGGCCAATACCTGCCCAATAGTCTTATCAAATCCCGCCCAAGCCAATACCCACTAGGTGTCATAATCCCACTCAGGCCAACATGCGCTTGGTGTAATCCCGCCCAAGCCAATACCCATTAGGTGTCATAATCCCACTCAGGCCAACATGCGCTTGGTGTAATCCCGCTTGGAGCTAGTCAGACGTCCGTACTGTCCCGATAGGATGCTAAATATAAATCCTAACTGATGTTTGGAGGGGGACGGTACTAAAGGTGGTTACAGTCTGCATAACACTTCCACAATCCCACCTTCGAACTTCCCAACCTGCCTTCATGCAAGTGTTCGAATATGAATGGCATATGTTTCTTAATAAAACCATCATGTAAATACGAGCATAATTTTCTGAAGTATACCAACTTATAAAATATCAATTTACACCTCATATTTGTCCTGCATTTCAATTTAGTCCCAAAGGTTTCAAACATCACAATTAGCCCCCTGCTTGTACTCCAATAATCGTAAAACTGACAATCTGCCCCCTTAGGAATCCTTCCACCAATAGTAACCCAAAGCAAAGAAATTTGGGTCTGATGCCCCCCAAATATAAACAAACCCAATACTAATTTAATAAATCTTTTCACAATTAGAAACCAACCCAAAACACCCATTACTCACGACTTCTTAAATTTGGGCCAAGCCGATCTCCTTTTATAAGCTCATCCATACTTCAATCTATCAAAGTTTAATAAACCAACCACCAAGATTTTATTCAATTTATTGAATTTTAACGACCCCCCATATCCACCAAGTTTACACTCTGACATCTACTTCTCCAATTCAACCCAAACCAAGAATTTCATTTCATCCCAACTATAACTCTTATTCCCACCAACATTACCCTTCAATTTCCTCATTCTCTATTCAAGAACAAACAAACCAGCCCTCCCCAAAATTTGGCTGGATTTTTCCATTTTAATAACCGATTACATATGCCATTTCTCACAATTTAATTTCCAATCATCCAAATTACACTATTTCACACAAACACACATGCATGCCAAAAGTTCCCTTCCAATACATGATCCATAACCCATAATCATGCATATCAAACACTTTATGCCAATATACATATAACATTTTCATAAGCCAAAATATAACCAATAATCATGATCTTGATTAAACAACACTAAGCCAATTCATCAACATAATCCACAACCTCCTAAAGCAATCCATACCATTTTCATTTATTTAATATCCAACACTCCCAATTGTAAATCAAGCAAACCAGTCCAACCAATTGGCTGCATTTGTTTCCAATCACAATCAATTCCAAATCAAGCTCATTATACAATATCCAAAATATATAAACACATAAATTCATCATTAAGTTACAAACATAAAGTCTACAAGTCTACTAAAGTACCCACCAAGCAAGAGTGCATTTTTTTTTTCATCACCAAAACACACATCAAACGCCACAATAAGCAAACTTTTAGCAAGGAAATTTTCGTTGATCCAGTCACCTTCTGAAGCTAAATTCTTGATCCGAAGAAGGGATCAGAATCCTCTAACGATGTTTGTGCTTGTCTTCCTTTATCCGAAATCCAATGACCTCTCCATGCAAAGGTCTCTCTATGGTAACACTTCAACATTAAATTCATTGGACATCTTAAACACCAAAAGATTAACTTAACATCCTTTATCAAAAACTGTCTCATAACAGAACACTGATCACTCTAGGATTTTTCATAAAAATTCCATTCATCAATTTAAGCCATAATTTTAATGGGGAATTCAAGACACACATATGAGGTTCCAGTATATTATCCAAGTCATTCTAGAGTCGATAACCATTTAAAACAGAATTTTTTTTCAACCTTTTCAAAGCTGCCAACTGCTTCCAGAATTGAGGTTATTGACTTGTAAAATTTACAACAATTTAACCTTTAATCTAAACCTTACGAAAACCTGTAGAATTAAACTAGACACCTACTGGATTTAGAAGAATTTAAAATCATCAAATTTAAAAAGGAATAGATGCATCAAATCATCTACTAAAATACTCGTTCTGCAGAAACCCAAATTCCAAAATTGTAGGGCAAACTTAAAAAATCCATAGAAAATCCAATACTTTGAGTTTTTTAGTGAAACAAATCTCTAAACACTCCTCAAGAAGTCTACAACAACATATCTAAAATTCAGTTTCAGTCAAAAACCCAAAACATGTAAACGATTTTCGGAATACCAAATGGTCATATTTTGTACAGTAACCCTTATATAAAAAATCACATCTTTAACCAAATTTATTTATTTATTTATTTTGTTTGGCTTAGGAATCACATATATGTTCTATCCACATAACATTATTGTAATTAATCTTCCCTTTTCAGTTTAATCTTATACCATGACCCTACAACATCAACTTTTCTTGCAAAATGCCCCCAACAAAAATTTAAAAACTCACATTTCCCCCTGGAAAACAAAATAAATTTTATAAAATAACCCATAAAATATGGGATATTACATCTATAGTGCTTTACTTTCTATATGAGAATTATGTTTACTTAACCACTACGAAATTTCACTATGGGATCTATCTAGCATTACAAATTAAAACACTTATCTAGGCTAAAAATCATGTTTTCCCAAAGGTGTATTTGCTAAAGCTAATTTTCTTTTCTACAACAAACAAATAAAACAGTAGTAGCAACAAACAAATAATCATGAAATATTAGAAGTTTACCTGTTCACTAATCACAATTATGTTACACGGTTCAATGTTACAAAGAAAAAGTGTAAGATTAGTAGTAGCGTAGTATGATGTATTTTATTTTTTAACTTAAAAAAATAGCTTATTGAAGACATTTCCAGGAACTAGGAATATAATTATCTACCATAGTGTTTTAAAAATGTTCAAAAAATAAAACAGATGTTATCTAAACTATTTCCGATAAGATTAATTTTACAAATTCATATCTCTAGCTAATTAGTTAATATTAGATAATCCTATAACTGCGTTATACTGATACACTTTCTAATTGATAACACAGATGTTGATAGAGATTGCAATAGCTATTGTATCAAAGGTTGGAGAATACTTGGTGGAGCCGACCATAAACCAAGCTCGTTACTTATTTCGTTTCAACAAAATTGTTGAAGATCTTATGGAAGCAGAACGAAAATTGGAGTTGAAACAAGGTGATGTGGAGAAAGAAATCGAAGCTGCAGAAAGAAATGCTGAAAGAATTAAGGCAACTGTACAAGATTGGTTGTCTGATTCGAGAAAAATCATGCAAGAAGTTGAGACGTTGAAAGAAAAAATAGAAGTTAATAAGACTCGTCTTAATGGGTGGTGTCCTAATTGGGGCTCTCGACATCAGCTAGGGAGGAAAGCAACAAAGAAAAGCATTCAGTTGAAGAAAATTATAGATAAAGGCCAACTTGGAAGAGTGGGGTGTCGTGCTCTTCTATTAGGTGAACCTTTAGCACCTAAAGATTTTGAATTTTACCGGTCTACAAAGGCTGCTTTTGATGGGATTATGGAGGCACTTAAAAATGATGGCACCAATATGGTTATATTGTGTGGGATGGGCGGTGTGGGTAAAACAACTTTAGCAAGAGAAGTGCGTAAAACGGCCAAAGAAAAGGGCATCTTTAAGGAGGTTGAGATGGTTACTGTATCCCAAACTCCAAACTTCAGAAATATTCAAGGTCAGTTGGCTGACTTCCTAGATTTGAAATTTGAGGCGGAAACTGAAGAGGGAAGAGCTCGGACATTGTCTACAAGATTGTCAAATCCTAGTAATAACCTTATAATCCTCGATGATGTTTGGGAAGATTTCGATTTCGAGTTAAAAATAGGTGTTCCATTGAGCAAAGGTTGCAAAATGCTTTTGACAACCCGCAACAAAAACGTATACACTCCTAGGGAGAATCAATCATTAATTCCTCTAAATGTTTTAGGGGAACACGAAGGAGTGGCTTTACTAAAAAAGGAAGCAGGCATAGATGATGATTGTGTCAACTTGAATACTTTGGCTACTCGAATTGCTAGAGAATGTGGTGGTTTGCCTTTAGCACTTGTAACCACCGGAAGGTATTTGAGAGGAAAGAAAGATATCGAAATATGGGAATCTGTGTGTGAAAAACTAAAAAAGTCAAAACTGGAGGATTTATGTCTTGTTAATAGTACAGAGNACACACATTCGGTTGAAGGAAATTATAAATAGAGGCCGATTTGAAGGCGTGGGGGGTCGTGCTCTTCTATCAGGTGAACCTTCAGCACCTAAAGATTTTGAATGTTGCCGGTCTACGAAGGATGCTTTTGATAAGATTATGGAGGCACTTAAAAATGATGGCACCCATATGGTTATATTGTGTGGGATGGGCGGTGTGGGTAAAACAACTTTAGCAAAAGAAGTGAGTAAAAAGGTCACAGAACAGAGCATCTTTAAGGAGGTTGTGATGGTCACTGTATCCCAAACTCCAAATTTCAGAAACATTCAAGGTCAGCTGGCTGACCTCCTAAACTTGGAACTTAAGGAGGAAACTGAAGAGGGAAGAGCTAAGAGATTGTTTTCAAGATTGTCAAAGTCTAATAATAACCTTATAATCCTCGATGATGTTTGGGAAGAATTCAACTTCGAGGAAAAAATAGGTGTTCCATTGAGCAAAGGTTGCAAAATGCTTCTGACAACCCGCAACAAAAAAGTATACAGTGATAGGGAGTATCAATCATTAATTCCTCTAAATGTTTTAGAGGAAGACGAAGGAGTGGCTTTACTCAAAAGGCAAGCACTTATAGATGATGACTTTGACAGCTTGAATACTTTGGCTATTGAAATTGCTAGAGAATGTGATGGTTTGCCTTTAGCACTTGTAACCATCGGAAGTCACTTGAGAGGAAACAAGGATACTGAAACATGGGAATTTGTGTGTGAAAAACTGAAAAAGTCAAAACTGGAGGATATAAGTCATGTTAATAGTGAACAAAGAGGTGTCTATGCCAGTCTTAAGTTGAGTAATGATTATTTGAAGACAAATGAAATTAAATTTTGTTTTTTGATATGTTCACTATTTCCTGAGGATTTTGATATTCCTTTGGAGGATTTGGTTAGAATAGGAGTGGGGGTAGATTTATATAAAGGTGTTTCATCCATTGAAGAAGCAAGAAGGGCCCTACGTTCTATGGTTGAAACCCTGAAGGCTTTGGGTTTGCTATTAGATGCTTACGGAGAAGAATTTGTGAGAATGCATGATATAGTTCGTGATGTTTGTCTATGGATAACATCAAAGGGGGAGAATATATTCATGAGCAAGGTTGGCATGGATTTGACGCAGTTGAGAAGGGAGAAAGGCTGGAAACAATATACGGCAATCTCCTTGTTGAAAAACCAACTAAAAGAGTTCTCTGTTAGACTGGTATGTCCTAAGCTTAAACTATTGCTATTGGGTGGTGAAAATCAATGGTCACAGTTGAAAGTTTCATATGAATGTTTCCAAGAGATGAAAGCACTTGAAGTTGTAAGTTTAAGATATGTAGACCTTTCACTGAAATCACTTCAATTCTTGACAAATCTCAAGACTCTAGAGTTGTTTGGTTGTAATTTGAGAGACATTTGTTTCCTTGCCAAGCTGAACAAACTTGAGATTCTTAGCTTTAGACATTCTCATTTTGACGAATTACCACTAGAATTGAGTGAACTTAAGGAACTAAGAATGTTGGATTTACGTGGGTGTTCTGAGCTAAGAAGAATTCCTTCCAATTTGATACGCAGCTTTTCTCAATTAGAAGAATTATACATTGAGGAGGACATCTTTGAAGAAAGGGAGGTTGAAGAGAAGAGTATAGAAACAGGCAATACTAGGCTTTCAGAGCTAAATTATCTACCTTGCTTGGTTGTTCTGTATTTGAAAATAAATTCAAAATGCCTTCCAAAAGACTTTGCTTTCTCCAAACTTTCAAGGTATCAAATTTGTGTGAACGGAAGTATTTATGAATATGGATATTCAGAATCATCAAAAGCTTTAGTAATTGCTGATATTGATGCAACCTTATTGACTGCATTATTTAAAGCACTATATCATAGTGTAGAATATCTTAGTTTGGAACGAGTAACAGGTTGTCAAAATATCCTCCCAAGCATATTGAAGAAGTTGAATACTCTTAACGTTAGAAGTTGTGAAGACTTGAAATGCATGATAGATGCATCGCAAGTGGGGGAAGAAAATGCTGAGTTGCATCCAAGTTTAGCAGAGTTAGCGCTGTCATCCTTACCAGAATTGCAGTGTATATGGAAGGGGCCCATGTCCACTCATGCTGTAAACTTCCGAAGTCTTACGGATGTTTATGTGAAAAAGTGCAAAAGCTTGGCTTATCTTTTCACTTTATCAATTGCCAGGAGTTTGGGGCAGTTGAAATCACTCCGTGTATTTGATTTTGAGAGTTTGGAGTTCCTAATCAAGATAGAAGAGGGTGATAATGGCAAGGGAGAGAAAATGTTGTCGAAATTAGAATATCTCCAAATTGGAATTTGCTCGAGATTGGAATATGTTTTTCCAGTGTTTGTTGCAGCAGGTCTTATACAACTTGAAAATCTTGAAATAGGAGATGCAGCAGAGTTGAAGCAAGTATTTCATGGAAAAGAAGAAAATGAAATTGCAGAGGAAGGAAAGGACATCAAGTTGCCTAATTTAAAAAAGCTAAAGCTTTACAAACTTGAAAAGCTTACCAGATTCTTTCCAGAAAATAATCATTCAACTCTGCCAGCTTTGGAGGTATGTTTTCAATTTTTATTTTTATCTCAATACAAATTATTGTCACATTTTTTTTTTTTTTTTTGCCTAAAATGGACGAACATGCTTGAATTTGAACAATATTAAAATAGATAGTACTTTAAGTGAGATATCAACAATGAAAAATTATATCATAATAGTAAAATCTTTATCTATTAGACCTTTCGAAGGATCATTTAGCTATACATTATTTTAGAATAGAGATTGTTAAGTCTCAAGGGCCCTAATGATTTTATTAATTTTTAATTTTTAATTTTTAATTTTTAATTTTTGTATACTTTGTGAGTAATTTTATATTATTTTTTAAAAAGAACTAATTTAAATTTATAAATTACTTTACCCTTATATAAAATTAAATTTAATTCTAATTAACTTTTTGTTAATTAGAGTTACAATTATTGTTAAATTTTGAAGTTTAACAATAAATTTTTTTGAAGTAAAAGTGTTATTATTATTATTAAATTAAATTAAATTAAAGATGTACCTTGCCATTAACATTCAGTATTTAAAAATATAATAACAAATTGACACAAGAAACATAATCACCATTTTCCACAGGACTTCTCATGGGCTACAGTGGCCCATGGGCCCAACCCGACTCTGTCACAACCCATAATCCATCTTAAAGGACAAAAAATAAGTGCCCAAGATTATTTTTGCTTTATTATTTTAATTAAATTAATTTTGGATCTTCTTTATTAGTCACAATGGGCCCGATTGATAAATGTAATGACAACTTTTTTCATAATTGTAGTGGCCTAATTGGATTCCTTTTTTACCTTATTATATTCAATAAATTTTTGGTTCAACCTCAGCCTCATGTTTAATGTATTATAATCTTTATTAGTATTATATAAACTAGTGTAATCAACATTCACAAATCAATGTTTATTATATTTTTTCGTAATCAAATTATGTTTGTACATGATGTCTACTAGATTATATAAATGTTGTTGACGTGTCGATCATATAAGTCATATTTTATTACTTACAACTTTTATTATTGTTATTATTGTTTCATTTTACTATAAAGAAACATAGATTTGCATAATTGTTATAATCGTGGATCTAATAAATTTTGATAAGATCAAAGTGATTTGTTTTTCTCAGAAATTGTGTGATCTAAGGGTGGACAATTGTAATCATCAGTTTGTTGACAAAGAGCTCTCTAGATTAAGACGTGGCTTCTTCAAAAATTTGGAAGTATTACACATTAAAAATTGTGGAGCAAAATTTGTATTTCAGTTGGAAGATCTAATCATTGAAAGACAACATCATGAATTATCACTTCCAAAATTAGAGAGTTTGGAGTTGGAATGTCTAGAAGAACTAGAAGATTTATGTAAAGGTCCTGCTCATGTTCTAAGGTTGGAGAATCTAACCACTTTAACAATAAGTGGATGCAAAAAGCTGAAACGTATCTTTTCATTTACTCTTGCTGAGAGATTGGGTCAATTGGAATCACTTTTTGTACAAGATTGTGAGAATTTGGAACAATTATTTTATCTGGACGAAAATGAAGGTTTAGGAGATGAGAAAAACATCAAGCTCCCAAAATTGAAGAAGATAAACCTTAACGCAATTGCGAACCTTAAAAGCTTCTGTCCAGAAAAATATCATTTAACTTGTCCAGCTTTGGAAGAGTTCAAAATAAATGACCTTGTCGGACTTCCTTCCATAACGGTACGTTTTTTTATTTATTTATTTTTTTTTTGAAGTAAAATGCCGAATTATCTTGAAGTCGTTGTCTTTATTATTTTTTTTTCATTTGCAAAAATAATTGAAATGTGTGAATTTTGACTAATAATGGTAATAAGATTAAAAAAAAAAAAAAAACCATAAATTAAAATGATATTTTGACTAATGGTCTTTATTCACGAGTCTAAATAAGTTTGTTTTTGTTAAATTAAATAAAAATATTTGAATACCAATTAATGCCTTTTTACTTTTATTTTATTGACCATATACATCTTTTACTTTTCAATGTTTATTTATTAATGTCTTTTTGTAAGAAGTTTGATTTACTTTTATTTGGCAACATGCATGGTCAATGACTAACACATGATAAAATTGCCATCTAACTAGAATTTCAGCTATTATAACTATCAATTTCAATTTTGATATTTGTTGAGTTTGCATATATTAAAAAATAGTTAAAGTTAAGAAAATTATGAGAGGGAAATTAGCATTTTCTTTATTATTAGTGTTATTATTTTTCAGAAATTATTTAATTTTAGTTTCAATAATAATTAGCATTTTCTTTATTATTTTTGAGAAATTATTTAATTTTAGTTTCAATAATAAAATAACAGATTTCGTTTATTAATTTTAGTAGTTGTTGGTGTGATGTCATGAATTTCATAATTTTTTTGTAAGAGATCAAAGTGATTTGTCTTTTCAGGAAAGGCGGATTGTGGTGATGGATTATTGTAGTATTCAGTTGTGTGATGAAATCCTCTTTGAGTTAAGATGTGGCTTCTTAAAAAATTTTGAAGAATTAAGCATGAAAAATTGTGGAGTAAAAGAGGTATTCCAATTGGAAGGACAACAACATGAATTATCACTTCCAAAATTAAAGAGTTTGGAGTTGTATTTTTTGGAAGAACTAGAAGGTTTATGTAAAGGTCCTGCTTATTTTCTAAGGTTGGAGAATCTAACCACTTTATCCATAAGTGGATGCAAGATGCTGAAACATATCTTCTCATTTACTCTTACTCAGAGCTTGGGTCAATTGGAATTAGTTCAAGTAAGAGATTGTGAGAATTTGGAACAAGTATTTTATTTGGATCATGAAGGAGAACAATATGTAGGTGGAGGAGGTCAAAAGGACATCGTGCTTCCAAAATTGAAGAAATTACATCGAGAAGGACTTGCAAAGCTAGTAAGCTTTTTTCCAGAAAAATATGCTGCATGTTGTCCAGCTTTGGAAAAGTTCACAGTAAAAGACTGTTCCAAATTAACTAAAACTTTCATTGTTGAAGAGGTATGTTAAATCTTTTATCTATTAGATCTTTACTAATTGGATAGATATTTTATGCATAAAGAGTAAGTAATATTCAATAATAATAGTTAGTACTAATTGGATAGATATTCTATGTACATTATTAAAAAAATGTTAAAATTTAAGTTTACCAATTACCACCACTCCCTTTACAGAAATAAAATTCTTCCAAGTTTAATAAAGCTTATTCAGCAATAGCATATTGAACCATTCACTTAAAATTATAAATGAATCTACTTTGTTATTGTTCAATTTACTTTCAGTTTCTCTCAGAATTTTTTGGACTTTTTAGTTAATTAAATAAAATATATAAAATATTCTCTTACTTTTTTTTAGTAGTTGATAGTACCGTATAATCTATTGGCATAAATTTATCTAATCAACTTTTTATAACATTATTGTGCAGTCTCAGAATCTGCAGGTTGTAAAGATGAGTAATTGCAATAGTCAATTGTGCTATGGAATTCTCTCAGGGTTCAAAAAAATTGAAGAATTAAGCATAGAAGACTGCGGAGTACTAGAACATGAATTATCATTCTCAAATTTGAAGAATTTGACCTCTTTAACAATAGCTCACTTTAACAAGCTCAAACATATCTTCTCACCAACTGTTGCTCAAAATCATATGTTGCAATTGAAAGAGCTTGAAATCAGAGAATGTGCAGAATTGGAGCAAATCATTGATGTTAAAGATGGTGAAGAAGTTGGAGCAAATCTTCTCCAAACTCTATCATGCATTGGAGTGGAAAAGTGCCATAAATTAAAAAATTTGTTTCCTATCTCCATAGCTCGGGGTTTTCAACAACTGGAAAGGCTACAAGTAATTGATAACTCTGAATTAAAAGAAATATTTGGAGATAATGATGTGATTGATGAGAAAGAATTTCACTTGCCTCAACTTACGTGGATGTCTCTGAGAGATTTACCAAGACTCACCAACTTTTGCCATGTGGATTATCACTTCATATTTCCAGCACCACCATTTGAATGGTTGGTAGTCGAAAGATGTCCAAAGATAAGTACAAGATTTTCATGGGATGAAGAAAATAAAAGAGTGCATGCGGAAGCAAAGGTACTTCTATTTTTTAATTATAATTGATTAAAGATTTTAAGTCAAAAGGATTTGCTCATTATTCTTCACAGTAAGGAACTTCTTTTCATACATGTTTTCTATAATGCCACAAAAAGCTTAATATTACTACCTTCGCATTTGATGCTTCCAATATCTGGCTTTGCAGGCACCCAAAATAGGCAGTGAAGATGAAAGTCATAGAAAGACTTCTACAAATCTCTTTTTAGGGTATGATTTTAAAGAATTACCTCGGTACATAAAAAATGAAGAGCTTTATTTGAATTCTCATCCAACAGAATGAAGAAAATAAATGTACTTGTGAAACATAGAAACATGCTCATCATTTCTAAACAGGTAATTGAATTTATTATTCTACAGATTGAATTTGTTTGAAGAGGCTCCAACATAAATGTACTTGTGATTAATTATATTTCTTTTGATGGTTTTTCAGTTGGCTCCACCAAATCCAATGAAGATTAGTCTCTTTGAAGGGAAGCAGAAGAAAATTCAATTCACTGTCTTCAATTTGATGAATTTTCTAAACTGCACTTGCTATATATATTTGTTCTGTTTTAAGTCCAATATCAATTCACTTGTTATGTGAATTTTCTAATGGACTATTGACAGTTTATGTTTGGGTTAGCAACTGATGTATTTTGTAAAATTCAGGGTGAAGTTGATTAATCTGGTGCTTAATTGTTATAATCTGGTTCACTGTGACCTAATCTGGTTCACTGTGACCATCACTGTGACCCCCCATCAATGCTCACTGTGACCATTACTGCCAAAAATTGGCTGCACAATAAAGGAATCAAAACTGAATAAATTTACATTTAGAAATAAATCAGTAATAATATAAAAATTCATAAACAAACAATGGTTTAAAGTAAGCACCTGTGACTGGGGCAATGACTGGTTACACCTTGGAATGACCACTTCCAGTTGCTCAACAGGTGGTGTATAGATTGCTGTTGTATAGGTGGCAGTTGATGTTGAAGCATTATCAAGCCTGATATATTGCATAAATTCCAGACTCTAATTAAGTAAGTTTGTACATGGACAAACAAATTAAAAAACAAAAAACATAGAAGAATGAAACTTACAAATCCTGTCTTCTTTTCAAAGAAGCTAACAATATGAAATTTCATAAACAAACAATGGTTCAAAGGCGCAAGCAAGGTTTGAAGGATGATTATATAAAGCTCAAGAGCACAGCTTGCTCAAGGGATGATTCACACCATTGATGAGTTGGGGGAAGAAAAGGAAAGAGAAAACTGAAAATCAGCCAGCATATAATTGTGATTCTACCTGAGGGGAAGAAGCAACTTTAAAGATGAAAAGTGACAAAAAAGACTATAGTGCCTGACCCGCACATGAACCTCATTTTGACAATAGACCCAAATATTAATTAGGTAAGGCTTTTATAAAAAGTGGATTTGCAGAAAGTTGCTCTGCATAGGATACTAATTAAAAGCATTTTTTGAACAGTACCTGTAGATATTTCAATGATGTAAACATTATGTGATAGGATACTTTAAAGCATTTTTTGAACAGTAATGTAGATATTTCAATGATGTAAACATTATGTGCTTCTTCAATTGATGAAAATAACAGCTACTAACCAAAAGTAAATAAATAAAAAGAAAATATATTAACTGTGACAAAATTGGAGTCTCATATCTTAGTAATCATGAATTATAAAAGAAAGACTAAACATGAAAGCGATATCCATTTAAAAATGCATCAATTATGAAGCCTCTTCAGATGTTTCTTCAAACAACCAAATCTCAGCAACCACAATAACATTGACATATTATTAAAAATGAGTGAGAAAATATGTCAACGGATCCTTAGATTTCACAACAAAATGCTATAGAGTAGGAAAAAATCAAAAAAAGAGATCATAATACATCACCTCAAGCCCAACACAGAAGGGCAATTCTGCTTCTTTATCCATCTTTTCAGTTGATGAATCTTTATTGTCCAAGTATACTGAGTAACCAACACATCCATACTTGAAATCCTTAAGAGTACGACCCTCTTTTGAAGCTTCCAACTTAGTTTCTCCCACAACATACCTGGGGATTGGTCATACACCTTAAAATCAGGGCAAATTTTTCAGAGTTTCAATAAATAAAACCCTTAATCAGAATGAAACAGGCAGTAAACTTTAAAACATAATTCTTAAAGATTAGAAAGGAAGAAGACACTAGTATGTGCATGCGCAAACACAAATATGTGTATAGAAACAAAAAATCGAAAGAAGCCAAGAAGTTAAACAGCGTTAGCATCGTATGGACATCGAGTCTAAACATTAGGCAGCAATTCATAGCAACAATTACAAACACTTGAAGCACCAATACAGCAAACCGTGTTACAGTTAGTCCCCAATAAAGTAGATTAATTAGCACAGTTAACCAAACTCACAGCTTAAACACTCCCCAGCCTTCTCCACCGTCACAGTTTCAACACAATCTTCCCCACAACTATCCTGAAAACATTAATAATGAACAACCCAGTTTAATCTTTACACTTTATTCTTTTATTTATCACCAGAGAGACTAACAATAAGAATTTAAACAATAAAAAAAATACCATAGTTGCATTGTTGTTCTCAACTTTGTTGGTGTTGTTCTGGTTGTGGTTATCTTCACTGCCCTTATCTTCTTCAAAACCAAGCTTTTCATCCATTTTCGAGTCATTTGATACTTCTAAATCAACTATTGCAGAGAGAAATAGAACTCAAATAAATACACAGAAATATAACATTAGACAGATAGTCATTGTAAAGAGGAAGAATGTACGGTCCAGAAATATACGTCTAAATCAACAGATTTGAGGACAAAATCTGGTATTTTGACAGGCTCCTCCCTCCTCGGTGGATCTTTTGTTCTGAATGTGCATGTAGACCACTCACTGTACATTCCTTTGCAAGTATATCTTTTACCATCAAATTCCAATTTAATATTGCAAATTGGGCATCTCCCTAACGCTCCATAAAACAGCATGTCTTGGCTGTTTCAATAAAATAAAAAACATTCTTAAAATGATAAGAATCTCAACCCACATACATGGTTTATATATAGATGAAAAATATGTAAAATAGTGGATGTTCTAATTGAACTCACCATTTAGTGACAACAACAGGATCTGGGCCACAGGAGTCTTGGTCATTGGCTTCAAGAATCTCAACCATTTGTTCAATAGAGAGATTAGCCTCAATAGCTTTACAGAATTCTTCAAACTCCACATCTATAACATCAGATTCTCCAGCTTTTCCATTAGTCTTGCCATTGTCATGGTCTTGCTTGGCCTTCTTTGGAGATTGCTCAAAAGAAATCCTAAAAGCTTGCACTGTCACATTGGAACGTCATTAAGTGATAAATAAATGAGTCATTCAAAATGGTATAAGAAATTTATTCAGCTACCTCAGAGATTCAAAATTTCAGACAGATGAGTTGACACATGTTATTAATAAATAAACAATTAGTGACAAAGAAAAGATTACCCTAATTCAAACTTACAATAATACCTACAAATTCCAAAGTTTAACAATCCACAAATAAAAATCTGAATTTGATTAAATGAACATCACAACATTAAAATGTAAATAAAATATACAGCTCACCTCAAGATGATAAGCTGCTTCAGAAGTCAACCCAACCGTGATGACAGCTAATCCTATCAATCCTCCCTACATAGTACAACAAACATCCTAAACAAAATGAAAAATAAGACCTTAATATATACAGTGGCGTAAACAGTGAGTAATAACAGGACTTGTACCAAAATTACACATCCATCTGTCATTCCAGTTACTGAATGTCATAACTCATATTTTCATATGAATTTCGAACTTCTTCTAGCATAATAATTCTGTATTTTCCACTATAAATTACAAATTTAAAGTTAAATCTGGCATGCATAATCTTGTAATTCATAAGCATATAATATTGTACTTTACTAAACCTCCACATAGCAATTTAAATTAAAATTAAATGCATGAGAGTGCGACCTTCCAATCCCCAGTGAAAATATCACACTTTTCTTCTCCGCTATCTGGTAACAACCAACAATCACTTCAATCAAATCACAAAACTCACAACACGCTTATAAGTCTCAGAAGACTAAACAAAAATATAAGATTCTAGTACCAAGCAGAAGGGCCACTAAAGAAGAACAAATAGCAATGGATCAATACAAAATGCCATATCACAAAATTTGCACAACTACCAACCTTCATTAGTATCACGTTTCAAACAAAAAAAACAAATAATCAGTGAAACCCACCACAATTATCAGAATTACAATTACGAAATAATTATTGGTTTGGAGATATCATAATAGTAGTACACTCCCAACTGAGTTAATGACCTGGAGCATTGGAATTCTACAAAAAGCAGAATATAAAAATGTAGAAATATAAAAAACCCAACCCCAACAAACCAAATTTGATTAATTCATTACCTTCTTGAGGCGTATCATTCTCATCATCCGGCTCTGAAACATTGAAACATCAACAAAAGAGACAGCTCATTAATTGTTATCATGCACGCTATATTGAAATAAAAACAAAATCCCAGTTCTTAGAAGCCAAAATAGTTACCTTTTTCAGGCTCCAGATTCTGATCTTCATACTCTGCAACATCAATAGTAAAATTATCAGGTGGTGTTGCTTGTGCCACATCAGTTTTAGCAACAACGGGCGTGGTCTCTAGATCAGGCGATGAAAACTCTTGGGAGCTGAAAAATAAAAACCTAAAAGCTAGACCTGAATCTCCAACTGGGAAGATGAAATTTCTCTGCAGCTTTGGTGGGAAAATGAGAGAGAGCGCGAAACTGAACATTTGTGACCTGGAAAACAGTTACTTTGCGCCTTTTAATAATATAAACATATATTAAAAAATTATTTCAAATTAATTTTTTTTCAAAAATATAAAATCACTGATTAAATTTTTATATTCAAATTTAGAAACCAAATCCTTTTCAATTGATAATATAGTCAAATTATATAATCTTTCTTGCGAGGACTAGAGGTAGACGATGGGCTACCAAGGTTAGGTAAGTGAGGGGTTTTAGGGAGGGGGCCGAGGGGACGAAGACGGTGGTGTCGAAGAAGGTCAACGACAGCGGATCCGTGCCAGAAATGGCTATCGCACGTGATGAAGAATGAAAATGGGCTGCGAAAATCTACCAAATTGGGGGTTGTCAAGGCTGGGAAAACTTTTCGAAAATGATTAAGTGATAAATCCGATCGATTTTGGTGAGAAAATTGACTGGAATCATCACTTTAACGTCGATAGTGACACTATGGCGGTGTAGAGGGGTGGAGATGCAATGTTTTCATAATTTTAGGGATTGAATGGGTGTTTTGAAATTTTAGACATTTAAATAATTCGTTTAGTTAATTTAGGAGTATGAATGGAAAGTATGAAACATGGTTTTTTGTAAATTTATGTAAAAAAATTATAATGAATTTGGGCCTTTTTGTCTTTTTTGGGGCCCTTTGGACTGGTTTGGATAAAAAATTATAAACTTGTTTAGGCCCAATAGTATTTCTGTAAATCTATTTAAAAAAATTTTAAAATAATTTTGGCCCCTTTTTGGGGCTTTTTTTTGGAGGGCCCTAGGCAGGTGTCTCACTTGCCTACCCCTTGGGCCGACTCTGGGCAAACCTGTTTTCTGGTGAATGTGAAAGGATTAACACGTTTCAAGCGTTTGCATGTGAATGTAAATGGTCTCAGTTTACGTGAAAATTAATCTAGTTTTGAATGGACCTTTGATGCCCCAATTATATGATACCATATGTCTAATAACATTTTATTATGCCAAGACTTTTGATGCCCTAATTACATGATGCTATATGTCTAATAATATTCCACCATGTCACCAGAGATGTTCGAGACAATTTGCATGCATCTCAATTAATCCTTCAGATCTTGAACTTGATAGTCGGATAAATCTCCTCAGTGGTCATCTTTATTAGCAATCCAGGTAGATCGAACTTAGGATCTCTTGAGTAATACACCCAAGAGTCCTAATTGACAGCTGGACCACCTAGTGGTGGTTAGATTGAACTATTTATTACTTCAATTTAAATGTATCTTATTTCTCGTACAAAATTAGAGTTGTAACAAATTATGTACCCACAATTTATCGTCATCTAAAATAATTACGATTGATTTGTCAATTAGAATAAATATTGGAATATTTAGAAGAAAAAAAAACTATTTTCAAGAATTCTTGTTACATAATTTCTATTTTCTCTTTAAAAGAAACTATGTTATATCAAGAAATATTTTTTCTCTAATTCTTCTTGCCCATCAAAGCTTATTTGAAGTCTATCTAATAAATCTTTATCACAATCTCTTTCTAGTCTTTTCAATACACCGTATATGAACTTTTCTTCCTCCGAAAAAAAAAAAAAAAGGCCCAAAACTTGAAGAGCTAATAGAAGACCATTAGCATACTGTGCAACACATTTGGATAGCTCCCTAAATTTTATGAAGGCTTGTTTGACTAATGTGGACGAATGTATTAACCATACAGATTAACTAATAATAATGATAAAAAAAAAAACCTATAATTTTTTTTTTAAATAATACTACACTAACAACCCCCTCTCGCAAACTTTCTTTTATAACCCTAACGTGGCAGTTCACAATTGATTAGTTCACAACAGGTCCCACTAATTAATTGCAAGCTGACTAATTGCGAGCTGTCATGTTAAGGTTGTGAGAGAAAATTTATGAAAAAAAATTATTGGTATAGTATTTTTTTTTTTTTTTTTAGTCTATTTAAAGAGTGATGTAATGATAAAAAAAAAACTATATATTTTTTTTTTTTGTCTTTTTAAAGATTGATGTTAAATCTACAACTCAATCTTACAACCCTCGACATGAAAGCTTGTCATTAGTCAACTTACAAAATGCGTCTCATCTGTCCATTTGAGAGCTAACCAATGACAAGTTACCACGTCGAGAGTTATGAGAGAATGTTGTGAGAGAGAGTTGTGGAGCATTATTGTTTTTTAAACAACATTATTGTTTTTTAAAAGGCATTAGTATGCTGTAAATATCAATGTTCTACCAATTCTCTAATATTAAATAAAAAAGTTAAACTATGTCGTGCATTTTTGTGTGTTAATATTGTATTATTATTGTTGTTGAGGTGGCAATTGATTTATGCCATGTGGAAGTCAAAGTTTGAAATGGGCAGTCAAAGGTTTTTGCTAAAAGCTAAGGGGCAGTTCAGTAAAATTCCAGCCTTCAATAAACCTAATATCAATTAGGTTTTTNGATTGGGGATGTCTGGAACAATTTGTAGGCATCTTAACTAATCCTCTAAGCTTTAAAGTTGACAGTCAAGTAAATCTCCTTAATGGTCATCTTTATTAGCAATCCAAGTGGGTTGAACTTAGGATCTCTTAAGTAATACACCTAAAAGTCTTTGTTGACGACTGAACCACCCAGTGGTGGTTAGATTGAACTATATATTATTTAAACTTAAATGTATCTTATTTCTCTTACAAAATTAGTGTTGTAACAAATCATGTACCCACAATTTATCGTCATCTAAAATAATTACGAATGATTCGTCAATTAGAATATTTATTCCAATATTTAGATTTTAGAAGAAGAAAAAAACTATTTTCAAGAATTCTTGTTACAGAATTTCTATTTTCTCTTTAAAAGAAACATTTTATATCAAGAAACATGTTATCTATCATTGCCCATCAAAACTTATCTGAAGTCTATCCAATAAATCTTTATCACAATCTCTTTCTAGTCTTTTCAATGCATCGTATATGAACTTTTCTTCCTCCGAATAAAAAAAAGGCCCAAAACTTGAAGACCTAATAGAAGACCATTAGCATACTGTGCAACACATTTGGATAGCTCCCTAAATTTTATGAAGGCTTGTTTGACTACTGTGGACTAATATATTAACCATACAGATCAACTAATAATAATGATAAAAAAAAAAAAACATATATATATTTTTTAATAATACTACACCAATAACCCCCTCTCACAAACTTTCTCTCGTAATCTTAACATGGCAGCTCGCAATTAGTTAGTTCACAACGGATCCTATTAATTAATTACGAGCTGCCACTTCAGGGTTGTAAGAGAAAATTTGTGATAAAAGGTTGTTAGTATAGTATTATTCTTTTTTTTTTTTTTTTTTTTTTTTGTCTATTTAAAGGGTGATGTAATGATTAAAAAAAAAACTATATTTTTTTGGTCTTTTTAAAGAGTGATGTTAGATCTACAACTCAATCTCACAACCATCGACGTGAAAGCTTGTCATTGGTCAGTTTGCAAAATGGGTCCCGTCTGTCTATTTGCGAGCTAACCAATAACAAGTTACCATGTCGAGGGTTATGAGAAAATGTTGTAAGAGAGAGTTGTGGATATAATATTATTGTTTTTTAAAAGGCATTGGTATGTTGTAAATATCAATTTTCGACCGATTCTCTAATATTAAATAAAAAAGTTAAACTATGTCGTGCATTTTTTGTGTTAATATTGTATTATTATAAAAACAAAAAACAAGAATTTAATTCAAAGCCCTCTGGAAGCTAATAGTCTTCATATCAAGAGTCTTATTTCATTAATGTCTATTAGAGTTAAAGGAGTTAATCCTAGTGTTTTTGACGATAGAATATGAATATAGAGTACTGAAAACCAAGGGGCAAAATAATTATATCATGATGACCATGAGATAATTAAATTAAAATAGCAATATTAAAAGTAAAAATTACAACTTGAATACTATTATTTTAATTTTATTAATTCCTATCTTTCTCTTTCTCTTTTCCCCAAAGAGTTGCATACAAACCAATAACTATCAATATTGCTCCCATAATTATGAAATAATTGAAATTAAATTAATTAGTTAATTATGAAAAATGATAGACTGATCAACAATAGTAATTAATAATTAATTCAAGAAATTAATTAAAATTTAAACATACACTCCCAAGTGCAGGGCATCTCCTAAAATTAGAAGTCCCATAATGGCTGAAATTATTGTCGCTAAAGGTCTAAATGCTGTCATGAAAACTGGACCTCTCCTTCTTACCACCAATGTTTGAACATAAAATGTTATTCCACTTATCATTATTCTCTATACACACATGCGCGACAAAAAAAGTAAAAAATAATAATAATAAAAAAAAATAAAAAATAAAAAATCATATTATTATGAAATTAGGGCACATGTTAATGATGATTCTTTTCTCTGGTTAATTATAAAAGAGAAAATATATTGAATTTGGTAATTATTAGTAAGACTAGACAACATATTCCCACCCAAGGTTGAGCCAAATCCCAAGCTAATACGCGTGGTTTCATTTATTCCAAATACCCACCCTTAAATTAACACCATTTTCTTTATTTTAACAGTAAAGGGGCAAATCGGTCTTTCTATTTTTTTTTTTTTTTTCACTTTCACTTTCTTCCTTATCTCTGCCTCATCCTCCCATCTTCTTCGTTTTCCCTCTACACCTCCTCCTCCCCGGCACCTCACCATCCCAACCCACTACCCCCCCGACCACCTTGACTCCCCTTTTCGCCATCACCCTTCACCTCAACTGTCGCACTCCGCCAACCTCTTTCCGGTAGCCCCATCACCAAAAATCTTAATCAAGCCCACCATTTAACTCATCAAAGCTCTCCGTCCCCGATTTCTCACCTTTCAACACCGATTTAAGCCCCCTCTCCCTAGGGTTTCTATTTTGTTTTTTGTTTTTGCTTTTGTTTTTTGTTTTTTGTTTTTTTGTTTTTCTTATTGAAATGGTGTGATTTTTGGTAGTTGCTATTGGGTTTGGAATGGGGTGATTTGGCTGACTGTGGTGGTGGTTTAGACGCTGTGGTGGTTTTGGGATGGGGTGGTTTGGAATAGGATGTGGTGGTGGTGGTTTGGCCGGCTGTGGGATTTGGAATGGGATATAGTTTGGATGGCTATGGTAGTGGTTTGGAATGGGTTGTGGTGGTGGTTTGGCTGGCTCGAGTTGTGCCGTGGTGGTTTGAAATGGGATGAAGGGTTGTTTGGTAATAGCATTCGTCATAACCCAACAGTCACTAACTGTGTTTAAGGGTGGGTATTTGTAATAAATGAAACCAGTAGTATTAACTTAGGTTTTAGCTAAACCTTGGGTGGGAATATGTTGTTTACCCTATTAGTAATTACTATAACATGATAATGAGGTTGAAGTGGTTTTCTTTTCTAGTCGTTTATGCTTTCTTTAGGCCTTCTTAAAATAAAATTGATATTGAGAGTGTATACGAATAAGAAAATTATTGAAACAAAGAATTTAATCATAGTTTGAGTCTTAACAGAAAAGAAAATGTTACAAAACAAATGTTAACTATATTATAAGTCAATTTTTCATATGTATTCATCTATTGTCTTGAGTCACGTCAGTTTGTATGAGAGAATTTGTGTATTAAATTTATATTAATAAAAATAATAATGTTCATTTTGATGTAATTGAATAGAGGCCTCGATTTTGATACGAGAGCTAAAGCAATTACCTCAATTACCTACCCTTTTAGCTCATCATGTGGTTAGATTTACGCGTTAACAGGATAATCACAACCCTAACCCTAACAAGTGATAAAAATATGTTATCAAACTTAATTTGACATAAAAGTTGGAGAGGCTTACATTAAAAATAGGACCAAGAAGAGCAATGTTCCAGGACAATCTCCAAGAATGGGGTTCACGAACTTGAATTACAGCTATGATTAAATAAACCTCCAGTTAAGCTTGTGTGTAATGTAAGAGTTATTAGTGCTGGGTACTTCGTGATAGCTAAAGCCTGTATATTTTTCCATAAATAACATTAATACTAGTCAAACGATCGTCTATATATTATCAAAAATCTAGATCACGTTAATTAGCATTAGCGATGACGGTTTAACACTGTCCATTAATACTAAAAGACAAAGTTCAGTCTACCGATGATTGATATTTGTAAACCAAGTTCATATATTTTTTCCGCATTTAAAATTTTTTGAAGTATAATCAACACAGAAATTGAAAACCTTATATATAGAATCATGGATATTGAGAAGAAAATTTTGTTACTAATTTATATCATTAATCACCTGTAAAATGTACAATGCTGTCATTGCAAAGCATGCAAATAAAAGGAAAATAGAACCCTTAATCCAATTATCTCCATGTGGAATAAATCTTTTATTCTCATAATGATGAAAATTATCTTTATGAGATGAAACCACCACAATTCCTTTGTAAAGAGCCAGCATTGCTGCACCACCAAAGGCAACAAGGCTGCCCAAAATCTTTGCCTAGGTGCTAAGCTTGCAAATGTCTACCTTCTCCATCCTGAAATATATATAATATATAACGAAAATCTGTACACATTTTTGTACGATATATTAGAATTATATTACTCATGTACCTACACAGAACGCCTAAGATAAAAGTGAACAATGGTACTAAATTTGACATGGTGGCTAGGGGTGAGCACGGGTAGCGGGTAGAACCGGAACCGGGGGTAAGAACCGGAACCGGAACCGGAACCTACCCAAAACCTGCATTGTGCGGGTAGGTTCCGGTTCCAATTTTTTGGAACCGCTACTGTGCGGTTCCGATTCCGGTTCTTACATGTGGAGGAACTGGAACCGGAACCGGAACCTGTAAAAAGGGTACCCTGTTTGGAACCTGTAAGGGGTACCCGGTTTGGAACCCGTTTTGGAACCTGTTTGGAACCTGTTTTGGAACCTATTTTAGAACTTGTTTGGAACCTGTTTTGGAACCTGTTTTTGGAACCTGTTTAGAACCTATTTTGGAACTTGGACTATAATGAAATATTTTTGAAATGTAAATAATGGGGGAGTTTCTATTATTTTACATATAAAAAAATTTAAAATAGAAAAAGTTAAAATTTTAGAATAACCTAATTAAATAAATATTCGAATACAATTATACTTATTACATATAAATTACACCATATTAAAAGCTTTAATATATTATAATACATTAATATTAAAGTTTTGATCAATTAAGTGAATAATTGGAATTATGATCCAATTAAAAGTGTTTTACATTTTTAATGTTATTAAAAGAATTATTTTTGAATAAAATAGTATATTTGATTGAGTAATAATATATTTAGTTATTTACTTCAATTATCAAGTTCTAAGTATATCTATAATAAATTAGTAATTAATTAATTATATATGATAAATTGATAAACATTAATAAATTTAATTACTAGTTAAATATCATACTTAATCAATTATAACATTACATTATAGTTAAATGATTACTTAATTAATTATAATTTTATAACATTACTTAATTGATTTATAGTAATTGTGTAAACACCGGGCTGTTGCAAGATCATAATTTTGAAGAGAAGCTCAGGGGATAGCCGCTATACCTTCATGCATCAAAGCAGAGATTGCATAGATGATAAAGTAGTATGTCATCAAATAAAAATAGGAACGAGGGAGAGTTAGGATACTCGGTGGATTGGGAAAATGATATTCCATTAGTTGCAGGATACGTCAAGTTGGTTTTAGATCTTTCACCCAATATGAAGGATGAAGTTATTTTCCTGTTAAATAGACTCCATGAACTTTGATAAAACTCACAGATAAATAATTATGGAAACTGTAGGATAAAAACTGGTAGGGATTTCAAAATTAGCTATAACAAAAAACCACTAGGCAAGGCAACGTATGCAGTGAAAATCAATTGTGGTTGCTTCCAATATTTAGTGGATTAAATGGGTTTAACTACATCTGAATGAGTTCTGTTATACATGGTCCTTTCTCTTAAAGGTGACAGAGAGAGTGTGTGACTTGGCTTAGATATGCTAATTCCGTTAAAATTCATTAACTTGAGTAGGAACAGGCAGTGTGATTTGGTATTTAGGAGGTCCCTTTATCACACTTTGGGGCAAAACAGTGATTTACCGGGAGCTCTGAGTTAAGTTAGGGGAAAATTGGGTATAAGACACAACAAAGGCAAATCTATGTACTTTCACTGGTATTTTAACTGAAATTTGATGTACTTTTCTATGCGGGGGAAAGTTTTGTTTCAATTGTGAAGAAAATGAAGAATTATAACTCTCCATTTCAGGATGGAGTATATAAGGTTTATACAAAATAATCGCTAAAGTTTTGCATATCTCCAAAACCCTTAGAAAATTCAATTAGTCCTTAAATTGAAATATACAAAAACCCCTGACGCTGAAAATCGATGTGTTATGTTGTCTTGAGAATTTTTTTTCTTTATCATCCCTTTTTATAATTAACGTGATTGGTGATTAAACTGAATATCTGTGTAGTGATGCATACATTGATTTGTGATCGTTAATGTGGTATCCCATGGTAACATAGACTTTTTCGTCTTGATGAAGTTCAAGGGTAGAACTCGCCTCAATGTTGGTAGATCTCATAGAAGTTAGCCAAAAACTAATAAAACTATCACATCATTGGAGAACATCAATCCACACAAAACTTATGTGATTTAAACTTTTATTTATTCATCTCTCTCAACTAAAGTTATATAATATAGAGAGAATTTATGATACAACATATATACCACAGGATAACCAAGAAGTAAATATTTCATGTCATATATATGCATATCGTAAATTCATAATTTTATACAAATGATGTAAGATGACTCGTATTCTAAGTTTTTTCCAAAACCGATCAGATAGGGAACCGACAACCTCTCGATTCGGTTGAGGTTCCAGGGAGGATTGCTATATTTCAACAGACAAGTGTTAATTATAATTTTTAGGTGTGTGTTTGAAATATTTCAAAATTTAGGGACTAAAATTTTGTGGGAAAAATATATAATTTTTGGGGACTAATTTGCAATTTTTTTGGAGTATTTTTAATATACTAGAATATAAAGGGACCAATTTATAAATTTTAAAATTTTTAGAAGAACTGACGTGTTCAGTACGATCGGCAGCCCGGATCGATCAAACCATAAATCGGGCCCTTGATCGGGTTAAGATCTGATCTGGTTTTCAAACATTGGTTTCTTCAACCAACTATTCTTACAAAACTCATCTGATACAATTAAGAAACTTAAAGCAAGAGAAAATTTAATCAAGAAAGAGTTATCACAAGAAAAACCAAAAGCAAAAAATGAAGAAAGATGAGCTGTTATCCCTTCACCAAGAATCAGTCATTTGGTTCGACCGGGGGTCGGACCGGTGACATCCGCATGATGGCAGCAAAAAAAAAAAAACACAAATACTTCCGCGCAATCTTTCAACTATCTCTAACTAATTTCAATCACTAAATTTTCTTTCCACTAAATCAAATTCATCAATTCAGACTTTCTTTCCTCTTCGTCTTCAGTTCACTCAAATTCAAGAACAAAGCGTCCTCTCTTCTCTTCCTCCTCGTCTTCTCACTACCAAAACAAACCAAAAAATATAAAGTAAGATAGAAAATTCCAAAGAAGAAAACGATGGTCTCCAACAAGACTTTGTCATACAGGGATATATTTCTCACAGAATCAACTGTGGTAAACAAAATCTACCACCATCCTACAAACTCTGCATGAAAGACACGTATCTTTTTTCTACTCTTCTCTTCTTTCTTATAAAACACCTACCATGTTGCATTCCAGTAGGCTAAACACAATCTCATCAAAATTAAATGCTAAGCAATGAGAAATCTTGTCATTTTTTTGCGTTAGTGCTGCTTTTAGTCATGGGCGACCATGACAATGGGGTATAAAGAAACTTGTGCCTCCAGATCGAAAAACTCCGACCGGTTCGTCTCTTCGCCTTATGCTTTCTCCCACGCCGCCGCCGCCGTAATCTTAATCCTCATCGTCAAAATCTTCCTCTTCCTCTCATCGTCCTCATCTCGCACATCGTCATATCGTCTTCGTCTTCACCTCTCGGCGAGGCATGGTGATAATCTGGGTTTATTAAACAATTTTCCAGGGCTTTAAATTGTATGTTAGGAATTTCAATTTGCTTAGATTTGTGTAAAATAAGGAAGAAAGAAAAAGGGACGTAGAAATAGATTTAAGAACGGGAATAAAAGGTAACCCTGTTTTGGCTGAAAACTGATTGACGGCGATTCGCTACAATAATCCCGGTCCAACCGCGGATCAAAACAGTTTAATTTATATTTCAGGTATTCCTTGACGCGACCCGTTCAGCAGCCGGTTCCGGGTGATCACAGCAACCTGAGTATACCCTGTAGTTTGAATGACCTCTTGACTATTTCTTAAACAAGTTGAAGAGGTGTAACATCATGTATTGTACATTTAACCAGTAGATTTCAGAAAAGGAAAAATATACTCTCATTTCTCCCATCCAAATAGCTACCACCAAAAATGAAGAAAGTTGACCTTGTGTTCATCCCTGTACGGGCGCCAGGCCACCTGGTCCCAAATGAGTTTGCAAATCGTTGTTGGATCGAGATGATCGGTTCTTAGTGACTTTTCTTTCATGGATTCTCCTTTTGGCACCTCTCTTCAGCTGCACAGACCAAATCACTTGCAGAATCTGATACTTCAATAAGGTTCATCAATCTTCTCCTCCTGGTGACTTTCTCTTCACAAGAGGTTCATAATCCTTCGAAAAGTTATAGAGAGTATATAGATTGTCATAGAGCGTGTTAAAGAAGAGCTATTGGCAAGCATGTGCTTTCCAGTTCTAACTCAGCTCGACTTGCTGGATTGGTAGTTGATTTCTTTTGTACTTCAATGATAGATGTGGGAATGAACTTGGTGTTCCTTCTTATTTCCCCCCTCTAGTGCAGCTTCTATGGGTCTCCTGCTGTACCTTCCAACGCGACATGATTCGAAGTTGGAAGAGAAATTGAAGAGTTTGATGGTGATTGGTGATCCCCAGTTATGTAATCCGTTCCAAGCAATGGTCTGCTGAAGTTGTGTTGAACAAGCATGGTGGTTACACTACATTTATGAACCAGGGAAGAAAGATTCAAGGAGACCAAGGGATATTGTCAAACTTTGAGGAGCGGAATTCATGCGGTTAAGTCTTGATGAATGATTTGACATGTGCACCTGTTTACACAGTTGGACCGGTGATTGATCTCAAGGGTGAAAGCATAAGTTAGTTTCGGATGAGACGCAAAAAGCTGATGAGATCATGAAATGGCTGACGATCAACTGATCATCAGTTGTTTTCTTGTGCTTTGGAAGCAAGGGAGCTTTGGAGGAGAGCAAGTGAAAGAAAATTGCATTCGGATTGGAGCAAAGTGGGGTGAGGTTCTTGTGGTCAATACGGAAGCCACCACAAGGATAAACTTGAAAGGCCAATGATTACAAGAGTGATCATCTCCAGGAGGTTTTGCCAAATGGGTTCTTGGAAAGAACAAATAAGATTGGTTGGTTTGGGGATGGGCGCCACAAAAGCCGGTGTTGGCTATAAATCAGTAGGGGGATTGTGTCACACTGTGGGTGGAATTCAATCTTGGAAAGCTTGTGTGTTTGGGTTCCAACTGTGACATGGCTATGTAGCTGAGCAACAGATTAATGCATTCCAAATGGTTAGAGATTGGGATTGGGTGTGGAGTGAGATTGGATTACAGACATGATGGGGAAGTTGTGGTTGCAGAGATGAGATAGCAAGGACATCAAATGTGTGATGGAGAGTATAATGAGGTGAGAAGAAAGAGGTTAAAGAGAAGAGTGAAAAGAGCAGATTAGCGTAATGGAGGGTGGATCTTCACATGCTGCACTTGGAGACTTGATTGATGAATATTAAGAAATAAAGCATGAAAGAAGCATGCAGTTAATCATATTTACTCCCTGAGTGTATTGGATTTGTTCCATTTGCCTTGAGAGTTTTATGTTGAAAGTTCATCATGAATCTTTTTGTTTACTATTAGTATTTTTCTCCATTAAGATTTCTAAGGTTTATGTTCAGTTGATTCAACTGCATCATAAGTAGTGACTTCAAATCACAACAAGTATTTATTCAAGCAAAACAGGGATAAGGATAATTGATTCTTTCCCCCTCCAAGCAGCTCATATCCACAACTTGAAGCGTTTTAAGCAACATCAAGCCAAGCCCCACCCACCCTTCTTCTACCCGGGGTGAGGACAGAGCCCCCACATCATTATGCGTATAAGGGGCAAACATGCTGACTTTATAAAAAGTGATCATCCCCTAACAATAAAGCCAAAGAAAAGAAAAAGTATTCTTCTACTTTCTCTCTTCAGTTTCACTAATCATACCACCACCAACAATGAAGAAAGCTGAATTTGTGGCATCCCTGCACAGGAGTAGGCCACTGGTTCCAATATCGAGTTTGCAAAGCGCTTGTTACATAGAGATGATCGTTCTAAGTCACTGTTCTTCTCATGGATTCTCCTGTTGGCAGCTCTCTTTTAGCTGCAATACATCAAACCACTTGCATGAGTCTTATCTTCAATAAGATTCATCAGTCTCTACCTTCCTCCAGACTTCTCTCCTTTTTACCACGGGCTCAAAATCTGTTGCAAAATTTATGACAAGTCATAAAGCTTGTGTTAAAGAAGCCAGTGTCAAGAATGTTTTTTCGAACTCAAACTCAGCTCCACTTGCTGGATTTGTCGTTGACTTTCTTTGCACATCAATGACAGATGACGGAAATGACTTGGTGTCCTCTTATTTCTTCTTCTCTTCTAGTGCGGCGTTTCTTGGCCTTCTGTTAAGCCCTTCCGGTTAGACATGATCAGGGAGGCAGAGATTGAAGAGTTGATCGCTGAATTTGATGTCACTAGTTATGTCAATCCAGTTCTAGCAGAGTTTGGTCTACTTTTTGTTTGATAAGAGGGCTACACTTCATTTCTCAACACATGGAAGAAGATTAAGGACAACAAAAGGTTTATTGTGAACACATATGAGGAGCTGCGAATCTCAGCGGTTAGGTGTTTGATGGAATGTTTTGATAAGTTACCACTGTGTTCACGGTGGACAGCTGATTAAGGATCTCAAGGGTGAGATGCAAGAAGATGAGATCATGAATGCTTGATAAATCAACTGATTCATCAGTGTGTTTTGAGTTTCGGAAACAATGGGGAGTTTTGGTTAAGAACAAGTGAAAGAAATTGCATTTGGTTTGTAGCAAGCTGGGCAAAATTCTTGTGGCCACTCCCGTAAACCCCACCAAAGAACAAACATGTTGAGAAAAGTGATCATTCCAGGAGGTGTTTGCCAAGTGGGTTCTTGGAGAGAACAAATGAGATGGAATGGTGTGTGGAGGCGCGCAAAAGGCAGTCTTGGCTCATAAATCAGTAGGCGGATTTGGGTCACATTCATCAAGTGTACCACATAGCATCCAAGAAAAAACCATTACCATCAAAGCAGCACCAAATGAGCCACTATTTGTCCCGCAGGACAAATATTTCATTCACAGAATCTTGAGGAAAATTTCTTATACAATTAATCAATGAAGGGATATGACATCAATGTATGAAAAGAATGGTTCTCAGTGGTGGCACAATAAACTGAAAAAACCAAAGACCTTGTGGTAATTCAAATATATATCTTGTAGAAATTACTAATTAATGTTTAAAATCGACATTAATTGTTCTTGAAGAAAACTAAGAGTTTCCCTCAAATTCTAAAGATAGAGACATATTAATTAGATTAGCTTAGATGAATTTTTGAACCATTGATCAGGATGATCAACCTTTAGAAGTACTTACTAAGACTCCGGGACATTTACTATTTAACGATCTCGTGTCTCTGTGGGAGAAAAAGATTGGCAAAACCCTCGAAAGGGTCTATGTATCCGAGGAGCAACTTCTGAAAAACATTCAAGGTAGTGAAAAAAATATCAGCCTCAAGATTTCTTTCTTATAAGAATGTCAAAGTTTAACTTTGCTGATGACTCCTCTTACTATATAGTTTGCAGAATCTCCGGTTCCTGTGAATGTGCTATTATCTGTTAACCACTCCGCCTTTGTGAAGGGAGACCATACCAACTTTGAGATTGACCCATCGTTGGTGATGAAGCCACAGGGTTTGATCCTGATGTCAAGGAAACGAGTGGATGTCCTTTATAATCTTCATAAATCTTGGATTCTGTCCTTTATTAATCGATTATATATATATAATATATATATATATATAGGAACAAATCATTAACACTAGAGTCGTAAGATCCGTTAAAATTCTATTAGAAGAGGATTAGAATTTGATCATTTATACAATATAGTGTGAATGTGTAAAAAATTGGATCAGTGAGAGGATCCAGTATAATATACCCATAGAAGTAAAATAAAATGCATACCTTCCCAAGTAGAGTTCTCCTTCTAAATGAGGAAGTCCCATAACGGCTACAATTACTGTTACTCATGAATAAATGGTGTCATGAAATACTGGACCTTTTTCCCTTATAACCAATGTTTGTAAGTACACTTTGACCCAAATATTACAATGTCCCTGCAAAAATATTAATCAAATGTCATGAAACTATCAAGTATTAATTCGATAACGTTACAGTTAGTGTTTGTATCAGGTTATTACTAAGAAACAGATGTCAGGCTTGTTAAGGTTAAGTGTTGACAGAGCAACTACGGTGCTTCTATATAAGGTAAGTGTGTCAAAACTCTTCACTATCTGTAGTAGCAAGTTCACTCTTAGAATTGTAGATAAACAAGCTAAATAAGCTACTAAATTCACAAAAATCCATTAAAAATGCTGTTTTAGTTTATCAAACAAGCCCAAGGGGATTGTCTCAACCCTATAAAAGCTTATTTAGTTGCATAGTCATCAAACTTTACACTTATCATTTGCATTAAGCCTCTGTAAACCTTATGAGTAGGACTATAACCTACAAATATCATTTAGAAGTATGAAATTAAATTTATGGCACTATAAGGCAGGGTAACAAGCGCAACCAAATGTTTTAAAAGTTTATAGCTGAAACAATATAAAAAGTGTTGAAAATGTGAGATATGGTTAAACACACAAAAAGGTAACCTCTTTATTAAGATACAACAGTTTGAAAAGCTAAATTCTAGCAAGCTAATGGCATGGAAGCTTGTTAGACCTATTTTACAATTGCCTATTATTCTCTTAGCTCTGCCATTTGTTGTTGAGTATGTGGGCAAGGGTGTCTAAATATAATGCCATGTTCATTTAATTAAGGTAAAAGGGTTCTAAACTCCCCACCGCGATGCAGTTTAAAAGCACTCAATTTGGTTTCAAATTGTCTTCTACTAACTTATGAAATTGAAGAAACAAGACTGTGTTTAACTTATTTTTGGAGGGAAAAGCCAAGGAGTCTGCTAAGTCATTATGAAAGTTTGTAGTATTTATAAAACTTCGGACACTTGTTGGAGGGGCCTTAGAGGTTAGAATGAATTAGTTCAAGAGGCTTGGAAGCTCCACTAGAAGAATATGAAAAAATAGATTGTGCATATCTGTCAGGTTTGGAACAATCGAAAAATTGAGAGAGAATTCAAGAATATTGCACAGCTATTTCTTGATTTCTTGATTGATTACAGTGGGCACACACCTCTGTTTATATGTGTACACTAGATTAAGTTGAAGACGAAAGTAAAGAGAAGTTGACCTAGGCTAACTACTTAAAACACTAGCAAAAAGCGACAGCATATAATTATAAAGTATCACTTTAAGTAAGTGAGGGACAGTTGTGACATTTACTTTTTTCAGCTTCAGCATTTCTCTTTCATAGTCAACATCCCCCCACAAGCAAACTGCCTGCAGTTTGAGCTTGTAAAGAAAAAACTTTGGCTCGGCAATAAACAAATCCCATCACTCTGCAGTAAATGAATTGAAACTCCAACTTCACTACACTTCAGATCATATTTGCAGTAGATCTCAACTTCACTGCATTTCAGATCACATCTTCATAACTTCAGTGGGTCAATCTCGAACTGTTAATCCTCAACTACTACATAAACTCAAGATAGAACTTCACTCAGTAAATAACAGCAGTACCACTTCAGTTTATCAACAGCTCATGTCCTCAATATGCCAACATCAACAATAGCAAATACAATAACTTTCACTTCAATTTTAATTCAGCTGCTAACCACAAACTCAATTCAACTAATACACAAAACAAAAAAAAAAAAAAAAAAAAAAAAAAAAAAAAAAAAAAAAAACAACATAACTTCACTCGGTATACTAACAGCAACAACTCAAGAACTTCACCTCAGTATCTAACAAGCAACAACTTCAATTGAATGGTCACAATCCAATTAACAGACTATCATGCACAACTTCAATTGTGGAGAAGGGCCTCAAAGTTAGAATGAATTAGTTCAAGAGGCTTGGAAGCTCCACTAGAAGAATATGGAGATGATTGTGCAATCTACCAAATTGACATGCTAAGCAAAATTGCAAGACTTAACAGGTTATTATGCATTTAATGTGGCAAACACAGTGCTCAAAACTTGTTCATTGGGGAGTCCAAGTCTATCTGTCATAGCATTGCTTTTAACTTGTCAGTACACAAAGCTTGACGGATAAAAACATAAGTTTACTGATAGAAAAATTAAGTGCAGATGAATACATGGAGCGTATTGAAACAACTTAAGCTCCCATGGTAACAACACTATCTTGGTGACTTTGTCCTTGATCATATAATGACTCAGCAAGGATTCAACTACAAAATTATATCTTGAGTACCAAAACTGATTCTCTGATGGAGCTGGAGTAGTTGTTCCACTAATTATTAGAAACATGTGAGTAGACAAAGAGGCTTGAATTGAGGAATTATAACCTTGAGCTGGCGAGAACTTGATGTGAAATCATAGCTGGTGAGACATTGCATGCTTGAACAACCATATTAGGTGAGGAGAACTGCAGGATGGCTTGACTTACCACATGGTAAATAGGCTTGTTTCTATTAGCCTCTACCTAATTTCTACCTGAAAACTGATTAGACTGAAAGTGTGAGAATATTAAGGAACAAATTACAGATGCAGCTACAAGAGTGAGAGGAGGTAGATTAAGTATTGAAATTGGGAGTTTGTGAGGCACTAAGTACTATGGAACAGAATTATAGTCAGCACACAGAACACCTTTTGACCAAAACTAGGACTATAGTCCGCAATCAATTGAACCTTGATGATTAACAACTATCCTTTATTCTGGTTCTATGCACCAAATAAAGGAAATTCACGCTAAACTAACCATAATTTGCAAAGCTCCATTGAAGTCTAAACAATGGCAGCTAGATGAAGCAAACCATTATCTTTTCTTAATTTTAACTCATACTTTTTTAAACAAATATTCTGTCCTTTGCAATGATATACTTCAATTCTAGAAGTAAGTTAACTAACAACAATGAACTCAGGAATAATAACTGGACAAAATTGGGAGTTCTCATATGTAGTAATCATGAATTACTAAGATATACTTTTGTAACAATATTATGCCTTTGATGAAAATAACAGCTACTAAACCAAAAAGTAAATAAATAAAAAGAAAATATATAACTGTGACAAAAATTGGAGGTCTCATATTTAGTATCATAATTATAGAAGAAAGATTAAACATGAAAGCGATGTCCATTTAAAAATGCATCAATATTAAGGCTCTTCAGATGTTTCTTCAAATATGTAGCCTGTAGCACAACCATAAAAACCAATCTCAGCAACCACAATACAAATTACATATTATTAAAAATGAAGTGAGAAAATATGTCAACGGATCCTTAGAATTCACAACAAAATGCTATAGAGTAGGAAACAATAAAAAAAGAGATCATAACAATCACCTCAAGCCCAACACAGAAGGGCAATTGCTTCTTTATCCATCTTATCAGTTGATGAATCTTATTGTCCAAGTATACTGAGTAACCAACACATCCATACTTGAAATCCTAAGAGTACGACCCTCTTTTGAAGCTTCCAACTTAGTTTCTCCCACAACATACCGGGGATTGGTCATACACCTTAAATCAGGGCAAATTTTTCAGAGTTTCAATAAATAAAACCCTTAATCAGAATGAAACAGGCAGTGAAACTTCAAAACATAATTCTTAAAGATTAGAAAGAGAAGAGACTAGTATGTGCATGCGCAAACACAAATTGTGTATAGAAACAAAAATCGAAAGAAGCCAAGAAGTTAAACAGCATTAGCGTCGTATGGACATCGAGTCTAAACATTAGGCAGCAATTCATAGCAACAATTACAAACACTTGAAGCACAATACAGCAAACAGAGGTACAGTTAGTCCCCAATAAAGTAGATTAATTAGCACAGTTAACCCAAACTCACAGCTTAACACCCCCCAGCCTTTCCACCATCTCAGCTTCAACACAATCTTCCCCACAACTATCCTGAAACATTAATAATGAACAACCCAGTTTAATCTTTACACTTTATTCTGTTATATATCACCAGCGAGACTAACAATAAGAATTTAAACAATAAAAAAAATACATAGTTGCATTGTTGTTCTCAACGTTGTTGGTGTTGTTCTGGTTGTGGTTATCTTCACTGCCCTTATCTTCTTCAAAACCAAGCTTTCATCCATTTTTGAGTCATTGATACTTCTAAATAACTATTGCAGAGAGAAATAACTCAATATATACACAGAAATGTAACATTAGACAGACAGTCAAGTCTTAATTGTAAAGAGGAAGAATGTTGGTCCAGAAATATACGTCTAAATCAACAGATTTGAGGACAGAATCTGGTATTTTGACTGGCTCTCCTCCTCGGTGGACTTTGTTCTGAATGTGCATGTAGACACACTCCCTGTACATTCCTTTGCAAGTTATCTTTACATCAAATTCCAATTTACTATTGCAAATTGGGCACCTCCCTAACGATCCATAAAACAGCATGTCTTGGCTGTTTCAATAAAATAAAAAACATTCTTAAAATGATAAGAATCTCAACCCACACATGGTTTATATATATATGAAAAATAAGTGTAAATGTGGAGTTCTAATTGAACTCACCATTTAGTGACAACAACAGGATCTGGGCCACAGGAGTCTGATCATGGCTTCAGAATCTCAACCATTTGTTCAATAGAGAGATTAGCCTCAATAGCTTTACAGAATTATTCAAACTCCACATCTAAAACATCAGATTTCCAGCTTTTCCATTAGTCTGCCATTGTCATGGTCTGCTTGGCCTTCTTTGGGGATTGCTCAAAAGAAATCCTAAAAGCTTGCACTGTCACATTGGAACGTCATTAAGTGATAAATAAATGAGTCATTCAAAATGGTATAAGAAATTTATCAGCTACTCAGAGATTCAAAATTTCAGAGAGATGAGTTGACACATGTTAGAAATAAATAAACAAATGTGACAAAGAAAAGATTACACTAATTCAAAATTATAATAATACTACAAATTCCAAAGTTTAACAACCACAAATAAAAATCTGAATTTGATTGAATGAACATCACAACATTAAAATATAAACAAAATATACAGCTGACTCAAGATGATAAGCTGCTTCAGAAGTCAACCCAACCGTGGCGACAGCTATCAATCCTTACAGAGCACAACAAACATCCTAAATAAAATGAAAAATAAGACCTTACTATATACAGTACCTTAAGCAGTGAGTAATAGCAGGACTTGTACCAAAATACACATCTATCTGTCATTCCAGTTACTGAATGGTCATAACATCATTTTCATATGAATTTCAAACTTCTTCTAGCATAATATTCTGTATTTTCCCATAAATTACAAATTAAAGTTAAATTGGCATGCATAATCTTGTAATTCATAAGCATATAATATTGTACTTTACTAAAACCTCCACATAGCAATCTAAATTAAAATTAAATGCATGAGAATTGAGAGTGCGACCTTCCAATCCCCAGAGAAAAATATCACACTTTTCTTCTACGCTATCTGGTAACAACCAACAATCACTCAATCAAATCAGAAAAACTCACAACACGCTTATAAGTCTCAAAAGATGAACAAAAATATGAGATTCTAGTACAAGCAGAAGGGCCACAAAGAAGAATAAACGGCAATGGATCAATACAAAATGCCATATCACAAAAATTTGCACAACTACCAACCTCATTAGTATCACGTTAAAACAAAAAACAAATAATCAGTGAAAAACCATCACAATTATCAGAATTACAGTCACGAAATAATTATTGGTTTGGAGATATCATAATAGTAGTACACTCCCACCTGAGTTAAGACCTGGAGCATTGCAATACTACAAAAAGCAGAATATAAAAATGTAAAAGTATAAAAAAACCAACCCCCAAACAAATTGATTAATTCATTACCTTTTTGAGGCGTATCATTCCATCATCCGGCTTTTGAGGAGTATCATTCTCATCATCTGATAGAATTTGAGGTGAGGAGTCAAGCCCGCTCAAATTCTATATGGTATCAAAGCTCAAGTTCAGTGAGCTAAGCGCTTGAACATCGTGAGGGAGTTAGAGCCAGCAAACTATCTCCAATAATAGGCATGACCCAACATATGGACTTGACCGTGAGGGGGAGTGCTGGAGTCCACACGATTAGACACGTTCAAGGCTATTGGGTTAAAGGGGGTTAATCTCTATTCAACAATGCCTTATTGGGTGAGGAGTCAAACGCACCTCAAATTCTATCATCATCCGGCTCTGAAACATTGAAACATCAACAAAAGAGACAACTCATTAAATGTTATCATGCAGGCTATATGAAATAAAAACAAAATCCCAAATCTTAGAAGCCAAAATAGTTACCTTTTTCAGGCGCCAGATTATGATCTTCATACTCTGAACATCAATAGTAAAATTACAGGTGGTGTTGCTTGTGCCACATCAATTTTAGCACAACGGGCGTGGTCTCTAAATCAGGCGATGCAAACTCTTGGGAGCTGAAAAAGAAAACCTAAAAGCTTAGACCTGAATCTCCAAATGGGAAGATGAAATTTCTCTGCAGCTTTGGTGGGAAAAGAGAGGAGAGCGCGAAATGATTTAGGCAAACCTGTTTTTTGGTGAATGTGAAGGATTAACACGTTTCAAGCGTTTGCATGTCAATGTAAATGGTCTCAGTACTTGTCTAATATATTCATTAGAGCTTCCAAATGGCCATTGTATAGTCTATGCCTCACATTATATATATATATATATATATAATATATAATATTATTATATATATATATATATATATGTGTGTGTGTATGTGTGTGTGTGTTAGGTGTGTGTTGTGTGTGTGTGATTGGGGATGTCTGGAACAATTTGTAGGCATCTAACTAATCCTCTAAGCTTTAAAGTTGACAGTCAAGTAAAACTCCTAATGGTCATCTTTATTAGCAATCCAAGTGGGTTGAACTTAGGATTTCTTAAGAATACACCTAAAAGTCTTTGTGACGACTCAACCCAGTGGTGGTTAGATTGAACTATATATTATTAAACTTAAATGTATCTATTCTCTATAAAAATTAGTGTTGTAACAAATCATGTACCCACAATTATCGTCATCTAAAATAATTACGATTGATTCGCAATAGAATATTTATTCCAATATTTAGATTTTAGAAGAAGAAAAAAACTATTTTCAAGAATTCTTGTTACAGAATTTTATTTCTCTTTAAAAGAAACTTTATATCAAGAAAATGTTATCTATCATTGCCCATCAAACTTATCTGAAGTCTATCAATAAATCTTTATCACAATCTCTTTCTAGTCTTTCAATGCATCGTATATGAACTTTTCTTCCTCCGAATAAAAAAAAGGCCCAAAACTTGAAGACCTAATAGAAGACATATAGCAATGTGCAACACATTGGATAGCTCCCTAAATTTATGAAGGCTTGTTTGAATACTGTGGATAATATTAACCATACAGATCAACTAATAATAATGATAAAAAAAAAAAACATAATATTTTTTTAATAATACTACACAATAACCCCCTCTCAAAAATTTCTCTCGTAATCATTAACATGGCAGCTCGCAATAGTTAGTTCACAACGGATCCTATTAATTAATTACGAGCTGCCACTTCAGGGTTGTAAGAGAAAATTTGTGATAAAAGGTTGTTAGTATAGTATTATTCTTTTTTTTTTTTTTTTTTTTGTCTATTTAAAGGGTGGGTGATGTAATGATAAAAAAAAAACTATATTTTTTTGGTCTTTTAAAGAGTGATGTTAGATCTACAACTCAATCTCACAACCATCGACGTGAAAGCTTGTCATGGTCAGTTTGCAAAAAGGGTCCCGTTCGTCTATTTGTGAGTAACCACAACAAGTTTACACATCGAGGGTTATGAGAAAATGTTGTGAAAAAGAGTGTGGGATATAACATTATTGCTTTTTAAAAGGCATTGGTATGTTGTAAATACAATTTTCGACCGATTCTCTAATATTAAATAAAAAAGTTAAACTATGTCGTGCTTTTTTTGTTTAATATTGTGTTATATAAAAACAAAAAAACAAGAATTAATTCAAAGCCCTCTGGAAGCTAATAGTCTTCATATCAAGAGTTATTTAATTAATGTCTATTAGAGTTAAAGGAGTAAACCTAGTATTTCGACGATAGAATATGAATTAGAGGACTGAAAACCAAGGGGCAAATAATTATTCATGATGACCATGAGTAATTAAATTAAAATAGCAATATTAAAGTAAAAATTACAACTTGAATACTATTATTTTAATTTTATTAATTCCTATCTTTCTCTTTCTCTTTTCCCCAAAGAGTTGCATACAAACCCATAACTATCAATATTGCCCATAATTCTGAAATAATTGAAATTAAATTAATTAGTTAATTATGAAAAATGATAGAATGATCAATGTAATTATATTAATTCAAATATTAAAATTTAAACATACCTCCCAAGTGCAGGGCATCTCCTAAAATTAGAAGTCCCTAATGGCTGAAATTATTGCGTAAAGGGCTAAATGCTGTCATGAAAACTGGACCTCCCCTTTACCACCAATGTTGAACATAAAATGTTATTCCACATCATTATTCTCTCACACACCATGCGCGACAAAAAAAAAATAATAATAATAATAAAAAAAATCAAAAATCATATTATTATGAAATTAGGGCACATGTTAATGATGATTCTTTTCTTGGTTAATGTAAAAGAGAAAATAATTGAATGTGGATATATTAGTAAGACTAGACAAAATATTCCCACCCAAGGTTGAGCCAAATACAGCTAATACGTCGTGTTCATTTATTCCAAATACCACCCTTAAATTAACAAAATTTCTTTATTTTAACAGTAAAGGGGCAATTGGTTTTCTATTTTTTTTTTTTTTTTTCCCCTTTCACTTTCTTCTATCTCTGCCTCATCTCCATCTTCTTCTTTTTCCTCTACACCTCCTCCTCCCCAGGCCTCACCATCCAACCCACTACCCCCCCACCACCTTGACTCCCTTTCGCCGTCACCCTTCACCTCAAAGTCGCACAACGCCAACCTCTTTCCGGTACAGCCCCATCACAAAAATCTTAATCAAGCCCACCATTTAATCATCAAAAAGCCCTCTCCAAAAACCCCATGCCTCTGTCCCCGATTTCTCACCTTTCAACACGATTTAAGCCCCTCTCCCGAGGTTTCTATTTTTTTTTTTTTTTTTTTGCTTTTGTTTTTGTTTTTTTGTTTTTCTTATTGAAATGGGTATGTGATTTTTGGTGGTTGCTATGGGGTTGAATGGGTGATTTGGCTGACTATGGTGGTGGTTTAGACGCTGTGGTGGTTTTGGGATGGGGTGGTTGGTTTGGTGCAGTTGGACATTCTGTCTATCATAGAGAGTTGTTTCCTAGATTGGTGAAAGGTTCTTGGAATGGGAAAATAAGGCACATCGCAACCAGTGGGACACATACTGCTGCAATAACTGAATCAGGTTGTTCTTCTTAACTGGCCCTGTTTTTTGTGTGGAAATTCCTTTACATGTATATAGTAGTGGGTTTGCATTTTAGATATAGGTTGCTTAACCTGGACTAAATTTATATGAGTTTTGATTTGCGACCTTTGGAAACTGCCCTCTTGAACTCATAATGTGGAAAACATATCAATCTAGTACTGCAGAACAAATTGAATGGAACATATTTCAAATGTCTGTAGGTTTATTTATTCTTGCATTTATGGGTTTCTAGTTGTTCTTTATGAGAAGATGATTCATATTGCCTTCATATTTATTACGGAAAGAATAAAGAAAGAGGACTGTTAAATATCTTAATCTGTCTATTATTGATTATAGGGGAACTTTACACTTGGGTCGATATGAAGGAGATGGAAGATTGGGCCTTGGTCCTGGTCGAGGCCTTAAGGTCAAAGCATTACCTGTACCTGTGGCTGCTGTTTCTTGTGGTGTTTTTTTACCACAGTGCTGACATAGGAAGGGCAACTTTGGAATTGGGGAGGTAAAGATATCAACTCTTTTGTCTTATCTTCTCTCCTTATCTCTACCCAATTGCAATTTAGTTACTTTCATTTATTTGTTCGGAAAAGTTTTCAACTTTGATGAAATTCCATTTATCTTTGCTTGTGGAACATTGCAATGACATCATATTACACATTGTCATGTGTTCTGCTCAGCAAGTTCTAACTATGAGCTTGGAAGAGGTGATAAGGTTGGTGGTTGGAGACCCAAGCCAATTCCTAGCCTTGAAGTTGTTCGTATCATTCAGATAGCAAGTGGTGGCTATCACTCCCTTGCATTAACTGGTAAAATAATTGCTTTACGATTGCTGCGGCAACCTTATGAAATCCATTCCTCACTTGTCCAAATTCTAGGCTGTATAATATAATTGGTATTCATTTTTATGTATAATTTCAGATGAAGGCAAAGTTCTTTCTTGGGGATATGGTGGACATGGTCAGTTGGGTCATTCTTCAACAGAAAATCGAAAAGTACCTGTGGTGATTGAGGCTTTAGCTGATGAGCGTGTAGTCTACATCGCTTGTGAGGGCTCATCCTCAGCAGCCATAACAGGTAAGAAGAGTTAAATGGTCTTTGATATTTCCATCACCCTTTAATCCTACAATCTTCCTAAGTATCCGTAGTTATCTCATCTCATAATAGCACAGAAATGAGGTTTGAGGGTATCTTTTATTATTCAACTAAGTTGAAAGATATTTAAGTTTTATAAAATCAAATATTTAGATATCATTATAGAACAATAATTTTATATGCAAATCAAATAAATAAAACTCATGATTATATGTTTGATAATTTGCTATATATTCAGATAAAGGGAAGTTGTACATGTGGGGAAATGCCAAAGATTCTTAATTGGGAGTTCTTGGGTTGCCAGAGGTACAACCGTGTCCTATTGAAGTCAAGTTTCTAACGGAGGATGATGGATTGGAACCCCACAAGGTGTTATCTGTTGCAGTTGGTGCATCTCACGCCATGTGTTTGGTTTCAAGGTGAATTGGAAGGAAATCACATTAACAGCATTTTACAGATCATTTGAAAATGCTACAACCTAGGAAGGAAACTCTTGTAACATCAATACAAATTAATGATCATTTGAAACTCTTGTAAAACCTGGCGGTTGCAATGATCATTAATTTTGAAGAGAAGCTCAGGGATAGCCACTATACCTTCATTGCATCAAAGCAGAGATTGCATAGATGATAAAGTAGTATGTCATCAAAGAAAAATAGGAACAAGTGGAGAGTTAGGATACTCGGTGGATTGGGAAAATGATATTCCATAATTGGGGTTATGTCAAAGTTGGTTTTAGATCTGTTCACCCACACTAATGAAGGATGAAGTTATTTTCTTGTTAAATAGACTCCATGAAACTTGTAAAACTCACAATAAATAATTTTGAAAACAGATACATGGATGGAACTTAGGATAAAAACTGGTAGGGATTTCAAAATTAGCTATAACAAAAAACCATAGGCAAGGAACATAGCAGTGAAAATCAATTATGGTGACGAATACTGTTTAGATTTATTCAGTAGATTAAACGCTCTGAGACTTATATTTGGTTGTTCCAATATTTAGTGGATTAAAATGGGTATAACTACATCTCAATGAGTTCTGTTTACATGTCCTCTTTCTTAAAAGGAGACAGAGAGAGTGTGACTTGCTCTAGATATGAATTCACTAATTGATTGATTAGGAACAGGCGTGTGATTTTGGTATTTGGATCCTCTTATCACTGGGGCATAACTAGTGATTTTATTAGGAGTTTTGAGTTAAGTAATTTCACCCAGTACTTTCACCAAGTATGGGTCGGGTCCAAACCCAAACTTGGTGATGTGGGTCAAGCCCATTGGCCCATTTATAAAGTACATGACATATTCTATTTAACTTAAATTGATTTCGTTTTGTATTATAAAATATAAATTCTTTAAGTATTTTATAATGCGCTGCTTTGATAGAACTAGACCAATAAAAAATTAACATGTTCAAAGTAAAATTGGTACTATTCTATTGGATTAATAACAAATTGTCTAATCAAATGATTTGACTACATCAAACAACATTGGCTCCCTAGAATTCAAATGATTTATTCAATATAATTGGATAATTTGAACATTATTTAGTTGCCTTGCAGGAATCTCTAGGTATGAATTATTCTATGAAAAATTTCAGCCTTTATACAATTTGACTTGGTCAATAAGCTATAAACTATATTCATCATTTTCTTGTTAGAAAACTTAGTATAAAATCTAGGATATACAAAATTATTTAAATAATAATAATCAAAAGATTCTTCAATTTTATATTTTATCTAATTAATTAAATAGTCTTCTTTATCAATTATAAGATAATCTTAAAGTTGAATACTATTGATATATAAGGATTGTATCCATGTCGTGCATAAAAACTGATATGACACGAAACAAATAAAAAATTGATATAAAAAACCTCTTTATAGATGTGTAGCATACGAAATTGAATAATACGGTAATATAAGAGTAACGTACCGTAACATCACTTTATAGACAAAACTTTGTATATAAATTTTGTACATGTAGTACCATTACTGTAATTTTAGCCCTAATAATCTAGTATTTTTAAACTGTTTTAAAAAGAAACAACACCAGGCCGTGAAAGTTTTGGTTTCAATGTGAAAGAAAATGAAGAATTTTAAACTGTTCTAGCTGATCAGTTCCATCAGGATGGAGATATAGTTTTCATTAATCCCTAGTTTTGACATATCTCAAAACACCCTTAGAAAATTCATTAGTCCCTATAAGTTTGAAATATAACAAAAACCCCCTGAACCAATTACTTCTGCACAATCTTTCACCATCTCTAACAATTTCAATCACTAAATTTTCTTTCCACTAAAATTCAAATCCATCTACAAACAAACGAAAATAAACCAGAAAAGAAGCCCATCGCCTTCTTTCTTCTCTTCCTCTTCGTCTTCATTCACTCAAATTCAAACAATGCCGTCCTCTCCTTCTTCTTCCTCCTCGTCTTCGTCATACCAAAACAAACCAAAAATAATTAAAGTAAGAAAATTCCGAAGAGCGGAGTCCGGTTCGGTTCTCGGTAATCGGAACCGAGGAGTCCCGATTCCAACTTAGAACCGAACCTTCCTGTCAATCCGGAACCGGCGGTCGGGTCGCCGGTTTCGGGTTTATCCGTTACCCAGCTCAGCCTAAAACTCTGTAGAACTTTATTATAATAAGCTTTGGGGGTGTAGATTTATTTCATATTTTTATTTTTTATTAATCATTAATTGCAGCTTCTGACAGAAGAATCTCTCTCTGCTTTCATATACATGTGTAACAGATCACTACTTTATCAAAGGAGTGGTCTAGATCCCTTCCCCTCCCAGAAGAAAATGAAATCACAAATTTTCATTAACATTTTCCTCGGCCATCGCCAACAATGAAGAAAACAGAGCTGTGTTCATCCCTCTAGCAGGCGGCAGGCTACTTGGTTCCTGAAGTTGAGTTTGCAAAGCGATTGTAGAGCGAGATGATGGACGTTTCTCAGTGTGATGTCTTCTCACGGATTCTATTTATTAGAATGTTGTTACACATACGTTATATAATCACTTGCAGAATTTAATACTCCAATAAGGTTCATCAATCTTCCTCCTCCTGTAGACTTTTCTCTTCAAAGATGCTCATAGATCATAGAAAGTATATGGTTGAGTTCGTAGATTCTCATAAAACTTGTGTTAAGAAGCGACTGTCAAGCATGTTCGGTAGTTGAATGTCTTTATTGGATCTTTCACACTTAAAGAAACGGATCAGCATATGAGTTTACTTCTCAAGCTTATGATCAGTTATTTAACATTACTGATGATCCTTCTTTGTCTGATCAACAGTTTTCAGAAGCTTATTGGAAAACTTCTCTATCTTTGCCATGACTAGACCTAATTGAGTTACTCTGTCAATCTTTTAAGTCAGTTCACGCACAATCCCAAACACTATTAAAAGGGGCGGCGGCAACTTCTTTCCCTCAAAAAATATTAGCCGGTTAAAGAGCATATAAAGAAGAAAGAACGAGATATTGCTAGAAGAATGATTCAACTTGTTTTTCAGATTATCCTCCTCTCATGGAAGTGGCACAACCACCAACATTAACAATTGTACATCAAAATGTGGAAATTTCTCCATTCCATTTCCTTAATTTTGGAATTGGATACGAGTGTTCTGTTGGCGGCCACGGTTTCCATGCCATACAATCCGACTCTAGTAAGACCATTCATCTCCTTGGAAGAAAAACATTTGAAGTGTTGACATTTCTCTAGATGGCACAATGCGTGTAATTTCCCAGTATTCAATCCTTGTGTTTCTAAATAGAATATTTCAATTTGATGACCAGACCCCTTACCTTCTCCCCATATAGAAACAGATTCTACGGGGTAGGCGTGAGGAATTTTTCTTTGCTTTCTGATGACGATTCAGCTGTTGCTGAATGTTCTTCTACCTGTGAAGGAGAAAAAAATAGTTGCCAGGTAAGTAACTTCGGCTTTCAAGGGTTTTTTTTCATTCTGATGTTAGGTCCAAATGTCCCATTGCCTTTTGGCAGACCAAAACTGGTTCTAAACCAACTTAAAAATCTTCAAGGGTTACAAATCTTACACTTGTTCCTGTGGTACTTGATTGGGGTATACTCAAATTCTATTTCGATCAATATGCGAGGGATAAATCAAGGAGAGTTAACTTCTCGTTGGACATGTCTGCTTGTAGCTGCTTCAGCAGTCAGTACCCAAATGGTCGATGCAGTTGCTTGCCTGGTTAGAGGAAATCCATATCTTCTCCAAGGATATGACTGGTAAATTTCTATCTTCAAGCTTACAACATTCTTTAGAGTTAACTCTGATTCAATATATAAGAAATTTTCTCTTAGATTTCATCTGAATTTTTTAAAGTACGGCTACAAAAAGTCTACGACCGGTCGCTGTTTTTTATTTTTGCTGTGAAGTTAGCATATATGCATCAAGGGTGGAGCCACAAAATGTTTTCTGGGGGGCAAAAGTATGTTCATAAATAAAGGGGTAAAAAGGGTCGAAGAAGCCAAGGGGAATATTCTGAATTTGTAGGGATAAAATTGTTGGTTTCTTATATAAGACTCAAATATTTTGTTAGACCATGAATGTGCCTTGTGGATTAAAATAATAATGATTGAATGATATAACAATATCCAAATTAATACAGAATTGTATGAATCACATTTACAATAAAATCTTTTCATTTTTATTTTGCTAGACTTATATATATAATTTCACTTTTTTTTTTTTTTTTTTTTTTTTTTTCTTGACATATTCCCAGATATCGATGAATGTAAAGATATACAACCATTGCGGCCTGATGTTTGCGAAAATTCTAATGAGACTTACACGGCTACCCTTAAGGACATCGGAAAAATCAAAGACCGTACTCTTGTTAGGTTTTCCTAAATATTCAATAATATATATGTGAAAAATGCTATATGTACAAAGAGTCTTTTACAAAATGATGGGAGCTGCGACATTAGTTTCATATCGATTTTCTCTTTTTTTCCACAACTAGTGGCGTGAATCTGCCACAATCACTTATACAAAAGTAGTATTTCTCTTCTCTCGCTATATATATGTATAATATATATATATATATATATTTTTTTTTTTTTTTTCAGGAGCTATTTCTTACTTACATTCGGTAGCTTCTATACCAATTATCATTGAGACATCAAGTCTACGAATATACTCTTAGATGAAAAGTACAGAGCAAAGTAGCTAATTTCGAGACTTCAAAATTGATCGCAATCGATCAAACTCATGTCACCACAAAATTATTGAGGACTTTTGGATACTTGGACCCTGATACTTTCAATCAAGTCAATTCATTGACAAAATTGACATATATAGTTTTGGAGTAGTCCTTGTTGAGCTTTTAACAGGTCAAAAACGATATCTTGACAAGATCAAAAGAAGGTAGAAGTTTGTCAACATATTTCCTTCACTTTTTAGAGGAGAAACATTGTGTTGATATTCTCGATGCTCAAGTAGTAAAGCAGGGAAAGAGAGAAGAGATCATGGCTGTTGCTACATACGAAAAAGGCGTTTAAGCATAAGTGGGAAAAACAGACCCTCAATGAAAGAAGTTGCCATGGAGTTAGAGGCAATCCGCTTCAAGAAAAGATAGTGGATCAACAACATTATCACATGAGAACCGTAGTAATTGAGCCTTGGGATGCTGTTCCTGCTTCAACAAGTTCTACATTTTACAATACGCATCATCTCCAGACATCCTACCACTGCTAAGTAAGAATCATCATGAATATATGCATGTTCAAACACTGTTTTGGAATCTCAATGTAAGATCCAAACTTCTAAATTTTTTTGAACCGCATGTAAAATGAAATCGGTATATACATGCTTTATGCTGAAAATCTTAATCAGTTGATTTACTTTAATGGAAAACGATGCAAACAGAATCTTAACATACATGTAGCTTTGACCAAATTATGGTGGTACAACGACGCCAGATGGCAAGTTTCGATGCAATACCCCGACACCATAAATCTGCGTCAAAAGAGTGGTACCATACCTGCAGCTTTGACCAAATCATGGTGGTACAACGACGCCAGATTGCTTTAGAATACAGAATCCAGGAGTTTCGACGCAAATACCCCAACACCATAAATCTGCATCATTTCACTTCAATGGAAAACAATGCTAACAGAGTCTGACATACCTGAACAAATCATGGTGGTACAACGACGCTAGACCTCTTCAGAATACAGAATCCAGGAGTTTCGACGCAAATACCCCAACACCATAAATTCGCGTCGATTCACTTTAATGGAAAACAATGCTCACAGAGTCATAATTAAATACCTGCAGCTTTGACCAAATCATGGTGGTGCAAACGATGCCAGATCGAGTCGGAATAGAATCCAAGAGTTTCAACACAAATCGTGCGTCATTCTAAGGTGTTGAAACATCTATATGGCTAGCCGTTGAGCGAAGTAAACCTCGCATGTAAATTCTTGCATTCAAAGACCTGAAGATCTGTCAGAGTATGAGCGGGGTGTAGGGGCAACGCCCTTGGCCCGCAGGCGGTTTGTGCCTTTTCCATAAAGAACCGTTGAAAAATTTCTTTAAATTATTATTCTTATTGGGTTTAGGCTTAGAATAAAAGTCTCTTATAATAGGTTTTTAGTCTTTTAAACCTAATATATAAACTTTTTTTCTCTGGTAATGAATGATAACAAATAAGAGGGCAAATTACTTTCATTGTAAACGAGTGAGGTGAAATAATATTGCAATAATATAACTTAGTTGGATAACCTGTTAATTGGGTGAATTGAGGCAAAATCGTGCGTATTTCTTTTTTCTCTTTTTGTTTTTTTGTTTATGGTTTGTATGTCTACTGTTATTTTCGTTTTCATATATCTCTATGGCTGCGCCACTCTGCCTTTGCGCCATCCGTTTTTGTGTCGCTGTACACATCTATTCAAATACCAAATAACCTCTATTAAATAAGGTGGATTAGGAAAAGAAATACTTGGACTCTCACTCTAACTCTAAACAATACAACTTAGACTCCTACTTCAACCTGTAAACATTTAGGATTATATATTTATGAGTTAATGGGAGCAATATATTAAATTTTTTAATTATTCTCTAACTTTGCTTTCTTCTAACTCACATTCTGTGAAACCCCGTTTTTAATCCTAATACATATTACATATTTTGTGTGATTTTATTTTTATGGAAGGGGATTTCTGTTAGTTTTTAAAAGTTTTATTGGGAATGAAATTGCAAGAAAAGAAGCTAGCTGTGGTTTGCATGTTACAAGGGGCAAAATCTGGAGGTTTATTTGAAAGAAAAGCTGATGTGGTAGGGGTTTAGCGGGATTACCTGTAATCTAGGGTAGAAGCATAATTTAGAAAGACTAAAAATATAAAAAATGAAGAGAAGAAGACGTGAGCGAGGAAGAAAACGATGGCAGAGCAGAAAAAAAAAAAAAAAAAAAAAAAACGAGAGGAGAAGAGAAGAAAAGAGAGAAGGAAAAGAAAGGAGAGTAAGGAGAAGAAGAGCGCGAGAGAGGTAGAGTAAGAGTGGAGACCGAGAGGTAAAGTGAGAGTGAAGTACAGCAAAAATAGGGAGGGAATTTGAAGCAGATCACTCCAAAATCTGGGTTCGGAAAGTGCATGCATGGGGTTAGGAAGCAATTTCTTTAAGTGTTTCTTCTTTGCTTTAAGAATGAGTGTTGATCTTGAGTTTTTGGGTGTAGGTACGGAAGAGAGAGTGTTTGACTGTCCATTGGAGTTTCGGCTGAGCTGAATTTGTGAGTAGATCAAATGAAAGTTTTCTTAAAAAAATTCAGATTTATGTTTGCATGTAAATTAGTTGGCCATTTTTGCTTTTTGATGAGTTTTGAGCTGAATTTGAAGCTTGCTGAACTTGGCATGCATGTGTGCATTTATGCATATACTAAGTTTGCGAATAGAAAAGAAATTATGGGAAGTTGTATGTTTTATATGGTGACTGACTATTGTGGTTAACTGAAATTGGAGATTAATGCAACAATTTTATACGGGTAAGCATAATGTTGATCCTAAAGAACCAAGAGTTATAAAGGTATGTTTTTGGTTATAAAAAGTTATGCTGTGAAATTCTGACAGTCCGAACTTCCGAAAATTTTATATATGTTTCGGGTTTGCAAATGAAGCTAAATTTCAGATATTTTGTTTTAGACTTATTAGAGATTGGTTGAAAATTGATTTCACCCCAAAATTCGAAGTATTGGATTTTTTAATGAATTTTGAATTCTGCTATGAAATTCTGGAATTTCATGTTTTCTGTAGAGCATGCATTTTTCAGAACTGAAATAATGCACTTATACTTATCCAAATTGGTGATTTTAAATTCTGGTGAATCCTATATGTGCCTAGTTTATTCTGGAGAGTTTCATGAGGTTTAGATTAAGGGCTGAATTGTTATGAATTTTACAAGTCAGTAAACCTCAATTCTGGAAACAGTTGGCAGATTTAAATGAGTTGAAAGAAAATTGTGTTTTAAATAGTTATTGACTCTGAAATGACTTGAAATATTACTGGATCAACATATTTTTGTCTTGAATGCCCATTGAAATTACAGCTTGATTTGGTGAGTGGATAACCAAATCTTCCAAATCCTAAATCCATGCTTGCATGTAACTTGTGATTTAATTTAATGTTTTGATGAAGTTTGGTAATAGAATTATATGTGTTCATGCTATATGAATAAAATGTTGCTGTAAGAGTAGAGAATTGGTTGAATTGTATACGGGTTGAGGTTCGTGATGTTGGTAAATGGTTTCTTGGTAAAAAGAAAAGAGAAGGGGTGCATTCGTCAGTTTTGAAAGTAAGTTTAAAACTTGCATTCTACCCCCATTTTGCATGGAATTTCATACGTTTTGGCATGATTGCTTTTATATGAATGTGGTTAGTGTCGGACATATGCTATGGTAATGTGATGTTGAAAGTAATTTTTAATCTGGGTTAACTGTCAGTTTTAAAACATGTTTGGAAATTTTCAGTTTCCCCCTGGATGTGATTTTTGAATATTTTTGTCATATATGCAGGTTTATAAGCACATATGTGTATGTTCTTGATTATATATGTTACTTGAGATTATGCATGAGATTGTTGAAATATGTCTTGACTTACATGACTTGAGATTATGCATGAGATTGTTATGGTGCTAAAACCACCCTACAAAGTACCCATCCCCCAGAGATACAGATTTTTGGCTCTGCCCGAGCGATGCAGGATCCCGCCGGGTATGACAGTTTCAGATTTTGGCTCTGGCATGCGTATGACAGATTTTATTGGCTCTGCCTGGCGTTGAGTGGTCCGCCAGGTATGACGATTTTATGGCTCTGCCTGGGCGTTGAGTGGTCCGCCAGGTATGACAGATTTTATTGGCTCTTGGGCGTTGAGTGGTCCGCCAGGTATGACAGATTTTATTGGCTGCCTGGGGCGTTGAGTGGTCCGCCAGGTATGACAGATTTTATTGGCTCTGCCTGGGCGTTGAGTGGTCCGCCAGGTATGAAGATTTTATTGGCTCTGCCTGGGCGTTGAGTGGTCCGCCAGGTATGACAGATTTTATTGGCTCTGTGGGCGTTGAGTGGTCCGCCAGGTATGAGATTTTATTGGCTCTGCCTGGGCGTTGAGTGGTCCGCCAGGTATGACAGATTATTGGCTCTGCCTGGGCGTTGAGTGATCCGAGGTATGACAGTTTATGGCTCGCTTGGGTTGAGTGGTCCGCCAGGTATGACAGTTTCAGTAGCTCTGCCCGCGCGATGATAGATCTTGCCGGGTATGACAGGTACATCCCTTGCTTTGCTTGCGTGCGGGAAGCCCACCAGGTAAGACAGTTTCCCCGAGGGTACTAATTGCGGTGTGAGTTTTCTGTTATTAACATCATAATCAGTTTTAGAAGTTCAAAATCACATTAAATTTTTAGTATTGCTACGAGCGATAGCCTCAAAATGAGTTTTAAGAAGTTAAGAGAGCCTTCAATATTAGCCACAGTTTAAAAATAAGATACGCTTATAGTTTTCAGTATCAGTGAAAGCTACCGTATCCAGTTTAAATTTCAGTTATCAGCATAAAGTTTACAGTATTCCAAAATCAGTTATCAGTGCATAGCTTCAGAAAAATCAGTCTTCAATTAAATCATCACAATAGTTATAAATTTTTACCAGATTTTGTTTGAGAGTCATGAGGTGTTCATTGAATGATGGTTTGGATGTGTTAGCATGACTAGTAGAGTTATATTTTCATATCATATGCATATTGAGCGATGACATAGATGGTTGCAGCATGACTTATAGGAAATATTGTTCCCAGAAGCATAAGCCCTTACAGTTATGTTTAAGTTTCCAGAAAAAGAATTTAAGCATTCAATGATGAGCTATGATTCAGAATTTGTTTTCAGCTTAAATGATGAGATACAGTACTTAGAACAATTTTAGAAAACGATTATACATGCATACATGAATGATATTAGTTACTTCCATAACACGTTCACACGAATCATGTGTTTTCAGGATTTCATAAGAACTATTGCATGCCAGACTATTGTGAAGAATGTTTTGCAAACTCCTCCCAATCCCCACTCATGAGTATTTCAGCTCACCCCTTTTTAGACCCTTTTCCCCAGGTTCACAGGAAGAGTCGTGCTGAGGAGTGATTCCTTTCGAGGTTGGGCCCTTACGTCATCAACTCCTCATGTGTGTAAATATCATGCTGTTACGCTACCGAATTATGTTATCCTTATGTTTATCCTGTGTTGATTAAAAGATATGAATATCTGATCATCCGTTTTGGATTTTATGAACGTACAAGTTAGCTTTCAGATTTTCAAATGTATACATATATATTATCTTATGTGTTTATGCTTTCAAAACGAATCCAAGCGAATGTTTTTATGAAAACGTATTTAGAATACAGGTTTTTAGATTCCCACACGGCACGTCTCGGCCGCCGAGTCTCATAGGTGCGCCCGGAGCTTATGGGGTAAGGAGGGTTGAGGCGGGTCGTGTCACATTCTCTCTCCCTCCATTTTACTCTTCTCTCTGCGAAATGTGAATCATGCCATGCCACTGAAATCAAATGAGATACTTTAAGACTACATAATTAATCTTACTTACTTTCCTAAGACATATGGGACACCCTTTTGAGAGCTAGTAGGAACATCTCCTTGTAGCCCGGTTATAATCTCAATCATTGCTTGAACAATCTTAGGATCCTCGCTGTAGATTTTGTAGCATCGGCCCCATCTTGGATCCCTGCAAACCTGTTTATATAGACATAAGATTTATCAGGAGTCCACAATTAATCTGAAGAATGAAATGCTGACATCCATTAGCTGTAGGATTTGATAATGTATACCACAATGCCACGTGCAAAAGCATATGGAATTCCCGCATCTCTAACTTCAAGTGCAGTTGCCGCTCCAATCTTTTTAACAATGATTGATGAGAAAGAAAATCTCATCACCAATGATTCATTAAATTTACTTGGAATATTTGGAATATTTCAATTTATTTTATAATTTAATTTAGTGCATTTTTTTCCGTAAGTATCATAAACAACAATTAACTCTCTACTGTGAGTATCCCATTAGAGTTTAAATATTTAATTTAACGGATTAAGCATACATTATTATTTTGATGAAGTAAACATGAGACAACACTTGAACATGTTTCTTTATAAATTAAAACAACATTAACATATGGATAACATATTCCATTACTGATGACTCATCATAATATCATTCTTATGTATCTAAGTGAAATTATTATAGTAACCATAAATAAATTGTAATTTTTTTTATTAATCATTAATTGCAGCTTCTGAACAAAAGAATCTCTTTCTGGAACATGATTGATTGATTTCATAGACATGTGCAACAGATCACTTCCTTATCAAAGGAGTGGTCTAGATCCCTTATTAACTCCCCAGAAGAAAAGAAATCACAAATTTTTATTACATTTTCCTCTGCCATCGCCAACAATGAATAAAGCTGAGCTTGTGTTCATCCCTCTAGCAGGCGCAGGCCACTTTGGTTCCTGAAGTAGAGTTTGCAAAGCGATTGTTAGAGCGAGATGATGGGCGTTTCTCAGTGGCTGTCCTTCTCATGGATTCTATTTTTACTAGAAATGTTGTTACGCATACGTTATATAAATCACTTGCAGAATCTAATACTCCAATAAGGTTCATCAATCTTTCTCCTCCCATAGACTTTTCTCCTTCAAAAGATGCTCATAAATATGTAGAAAAGCATATGGTTGAGTTCATAGATTCTCATAAAACTTGTGTTAAAGAAGCGATTGTCAAGCATGTGATTTCCAGTTCTAATTCAGCTACACTTGCTGGGTTGGTAGTTGATATGTCTTATACATCAATGATCGATGTGGTAAATGAACTTGGTGTTCCTTCTTATTTGTTCTTCCCTTCTACTGCAGCTTTTCTTGGTCTTATGCTGTACCTTCCAACTCGACATGATGAAGTTGGAAGAGGATTTGAAGAGTTTGATGGTGAGTTGATGATCCCTAGTTATGTTAATCCAGTTCCAAGCAGTGGTCTGCCAGAAGTTTTGTTAAACATTCCAGGAGCTGGAATCTCATGCGGTTAAGTCTCTGTTGAATGATTTTGATCATATGCCACCAACTTACACGGTCGGACCAGTTATTGATGTAAAGGGACGTCAGAGTGATGAGACAGAAAAAGCTGATGAGATAATGAAATGGCTTGATGATCAGCCTGATTCATCAGTTGTTTTCTTGTGCTTTGAAAGGCGGGGGAGCTTTAGTGAAGAACAAGTCAAAGAAATTGGATTTGGATTGGAGCGAAGTGGGGTAAGGTTCTTGTGGTCTTTACGGAAGCCACCACCAAATGGCAAATTTGAAGGGCCTAGTGATTACAAGAGTGATAATCTCTGGGAAATCTTGCCAAATGGGTTCTTGGAAAGAACAAAGGAAAAGGGTTTGGTGTGTGGATGGGCACCACAAAAGGAGGTGTTGGCTCATAAATCAGTGGAAGGATTCGTGTCACATTGTGGGTGGAATTCAATCTTGGAGAGCTTGTGGTTTGGTATTCCAATTGTGACATGGCCTATCTATGCTGAGCAGCAGCTTAATGCTTTCCAAATGGTGAAAGATTTGGGATTGGCCATGGAGTTGAGAGTAGATTACAGGATCACTAATGGGGAAGTTGCATTGGGAGATGAAATAACAAGAGCTATAAAACGTGTGATGGAGAGTGATGATGAAGTGAGGAAGAAGGTGAAAGTGATGAGTGAAAAGAGCAGATTAGCAGTGATGGAAGGAGGATCTTCATTTGCTGCATTTGGACGCTTTATTGATGATGTATTAAGAAATATGTCATGAATGAAGCACAATCTTAATCATCTTTTCGTATTGCAAGAGAAAATTATGCAATGTAATTGATTGTTGTTTTAAGTGCGTTAACTATGAGCTATTCCTTATACCACATTAACTATACATAGGGGTGTCAACCGAGTCGAGCCACTCACGAGTCGGGTCGGCTCGGCTCATTAAATATTTGAACTCGGCTTGAGTTTAATCGAACCGAGCCGACTCGAGTAAGACTCAAATTAGGTGCCAAGCCGAGTTCGAGTCTACCCGACTCGGCTCAATTCAGCTTGCGAGTCAATAGTGGCTCGTTTAGGGTTTTTCTGCGAAAAATACAAGTTTTAGGTCTATTTTGAAATTTTACATGCAAAAGGTTAAAAAAAATTACAAATTAACCCTTAACCCAAATCGCATAAACGATTTCCCCAGAATCATAAACCCTATTTTCACATTACTAATCATCAAGAAATCCCAATTTCCCCAAAAACAATTCCCCTAAAATCACACCCAGCCAACCATAAACACAAGAACTACCCAATCATCGATAACCGCAAACACAAAAACCCTTTTTTTGTCTTGGATTGTATAATTTGTTGTGTAATACATTGTTTATGTTGATTTGGATGTGATTTACGTTGATTTGGATGCAAATTTACCAAAAATTGGATCTGATTTATGTAAAACAAGATCTACAGGTTATATAAAAAAAAGGACAAACAAGCCGTAATCAAGCTATAATTGAGTCAATTCAAGCTCACATTAATCGAGTCATAATCAAGCTTTTCGAGTCGAGTCAAACGAGCTCGAGCCGACTCGATTATATACGAGTCGAGTCATGAGTTGAATTTTCCTGACTCGTGACTCAACTCGAACTCGTCTAATGCTTAACCAAGTCAGGCTCGTTTAGGGTGATACTCGGCTCGTTTACACCCCTAGCTATATACAATATGTACATGCATTAAGTTCAATGTTTTGGAAAAAGAAAATAAAAAATGCCTCAATAAATTAATAATTGATTAATTTATACGATTAAATAATATATCGAATAATTATATTAAAAATTTTAATATTAGTAAGGTTAGATATGATTTTATTTCTTGGGGTGGTGATTGAGCAAATATTAAGCAAGGGGCATAAAGAATATTCACCATTACTTACAATGAAATGACTACTCTAGTCTGAATTGACTTTGTTTGTTGTCAAATAGGAAAAAAAAATAAGTTTTTCCTTTTTTTTATAATTAAATTATTTAAAGAAATGATCAACAATGCTTCATATATTGGTTTACAGAAAGATTAATGTAATTTACCTTTAATTTTATGCATGCTTAATTTACTATAAATAATTGGTATGATTACTTATCATTTTTCAACTTCATTGTTATACATTATCTATAAATTTTGTATCTTTTCTTATAAATGATCTTGATTGTTAGTTTAAACCAAATGATCCTTAAGAATATCCAGAGAGCATAAATATATAAATTGTTATTAGGGTGAACTTAATATTTTCTTTTTCAGCAAGTTTAACAATAACAAAAAAATTATTAATTCATCGCTAGATTAGGAGGTTCAATTCTTACTAAAGATGTATTAATTTTCATATAACCTCCGATTGTTCTTGTTCTCATAGTTAGTCTAAAGAGAATGGAAACTGGGTGATAGATGAGTCATCTCACTTGCTAAAGGAAAGAAAAAGAGCTCGTATTGTGCAACACCGTGTTAATTAATTCATGGGATTTAAACTTGTGGCAAACATGGTGGGTCAGTAATTCCACTTGCAATTGAAAAAATAAATTTAATAACAAAAAATTTAGACTTTGCAAGATCACTTTAAATTATTTCAATCAATTAGTTAGCTTTTCTAACAAAAGAAAAACATAAAAAAATAAAAAGAAGATTAAAGATCAACATAAAATCAACTAGTCATGATTGAATTTACTACAACGTGTTTAATGCACGATGAATTTTGAGAAAGTATCTTCAATCCACCCAAAATAATTGAGTTTTCATTTTTCATTTTAAAAAAAAAGAGAGATTTACTTTCTTAACTTATGGCATTAAAAAATGATTCGTACCTATGTAATCATTTTATTAATTCTAATTTCTATAATGTCAAACTAAGTTGTCCACAAAATTTTATATTTTGAAGGATATGAATCTAACTAGGGATTATTCTCAAAAGGGAAAATACTTCATGCCAAGTATTAATTGGTAAATAGGATCAAAGGACGACATAAATTTATTGGGTTGCGGTGTAGATCAAGTATTAATTGTAGGGGTGAGCACGGGTAACGAGTAGAACTGGAACCAGAACCTACCCGAAACTGGCACTGTGCGGGTAGGTTCTGGTTCCATTTTATTGGAACCGACACTTTGCGGTTCCGGTTCTTATGTGTGGAGGAACTGGAACCGGAATCGAAACCTGGAAAAAGAACCTGAAACGGGTATCCGGTATGGAACTTGCTTGGAACCTGTAACGAGTACCCGATTTGAAACCTGTTTGAAACCGATTTTTGGAACCTGTTTTGAAACCTGGACTCCAATGAAATATTTGTAAATAATGGGGGTTTTCATTATATAAAAAATTTAAAATAGAAAAAGTTAAAATTTTAGAATAACCTAATTAAATAAATATACAATGAAACTTATTACATATAAACTACACCATATTAAAAACTTTAATATATTATAATATATTAATATTAAAGTTTTGATTAATTAAGTGTATAATTGGAATTAGGATCCAATTAAAAGTGTTTTAATGTTATTAAAAGAATCATTTTTTAATAAAATAATATATTTGATTGAATAATAATATATTTAGTTATTTACTTCAATTATCAAGTTCTAAGTGTATCTATATTAAATTAGTAATTAATTAATTATCTATGATAAATTGATAAACATTAATAAATTTAATTACTAATTAAAATCATACTTAATCAATTATAACATTACATTATAGTTAAATGATTACTTAATTAATTATAATGTTATAACGTTACTTAATTGATTTATAGTATAATTAATTATAGCATTACATTAATTGATTACTACTTAATTAATTGACTTATAACATTTGGTATATTACTTAATTAAATAATTAGAAATTTAATTAATTATAGTATTACATTATAGATTTATAGTATAATTACTTAATTACTTAATTAATTATAACATTTCATTACAAACATCAGTACAATACTTAATTAAATGATTAAAAATTTAATTAATTATAATATTACATTAAAGATTTATAATATGATTATCCAATTCACTATAACATTACATTATAGTATGATCACATAATTAATTATAACATTACATAATTAAATTATTACTTAATTGATTATGATATCATATTATAAATACTAGTAATTACTAATTTACTACATAAACATTTGCACAATACTTAATTAAATTATTAGATATTTAATTAATTATAACATTACATTATAAATTTACAGTACGATTACTTAATTAACTATAACATTCTATTATAAACAAATTAATTATAATATTATATTAAAGATTTATAGTATGATTACTTAATTTATTGTAATATTTCATTATAGTATGATTATATAATTAATTATAATATTATATAATTAGATGATTATTTAATTGATTATGATATAATATTATAAACATTAATTATAACATTACATTATAAACAAATGATTAGAAATTTAATTAATTAAGTATTACATTATAGTTAAATAATTACTTAATTAAATTATAACATTATTACATTACATTATATTATGATCACTTAATTAATTATAGCATTACATAGTTAAATGATTACTTAATTAATAATAAATTTATAACATTACATTATAAACATTAGTAATTTACTACATTATTACATTACTTAATTAAATATTAATATTTAAGTTAATTTTTTTATAATATTATACATTAAGATTTATAATATGATTACTTAATTCACTATAACATTACATTATAGTATATCACATAATTATTATAACATTGCATAATTAAATAATTATTTAATTGATTATGACATTATATTATAAACATTAGTAATTACTAATTTACTACTACATTAGCACAATACTTAATTAAATTATTGAAATTTATATTATAACATTACATTATAAATTTATAGTACGATTACAATAATGTAACTTAACATTATAATATGATTACTTATAATTATAACATTACATGATTATTTAATTAATTATGACATTATATTAACATTAATTATAACATTACATAATAAACAATGATTACTTAATTAAATGATTAGAAATTTAATTATTAACATTATATTATAGTTAATAATTACTTAATTAAATTATTACATTATTACATTATATTATATTATGATCACTTATTAATTATAGCATTACACAGTTATAAATTTATATCATTACATTATAACATTAGTAATTTACTACATTATTACATTACTTAATTAAATGATTAAATTAATTAATTATACATTACATTATGAGTTATAGTATAATTACTTAAGCAATTATAACGTTCCATTATAGATTTATAGTATGACTACTTAATCAATTATAACATTCCATTATAAACATTAGTATATTAGTTAAAATGATTAGAAATTTAATTTATTACATATTAAATTATAAATTTATAGTATGATTACTTAATTCATTATATCATTATATTATAGTATGATCATTAATTAATTATAACATTATATAATTAAATATTATTAATTGATTATGACATATATTATAAACATTAGTAATTACTACTAAACATTAGCACAATACTTATTAAATGATTAGAAATTTAATTAATTATAACATATTAACATTACATTAAAATTTATGTATGATTACTTAATTAATTGTAACATTAGATTATAAACAAATGATTATTTATTAAATTATTACGTAATTAATTATACCTTATTTATTACATTATATTGTGATCACCTAATTAATTATAACATTATACAGTTAAATGATTACTTAATTAGTTATAATTTATAACATTATATTATAAACATTATTAATTTACTACATTAGTCATTAGTAAATTACTTAATTAAATGGTTAAAAAATCTAATTAATTGTAATATTACATTAAATTTATAGTATGATTACTTAATTAATTATAACATTACATTATAACACATTAGTACATATTTAATTTAATAATTAGAAATTTATTTAATTATAATATATATTATACATGTATATTTTGATTACTTAATTAATTATAATATTACATTATAATTAAATAATTACTTATTAATTACATATTATTATATTACATTATAAATATTAAATTTTAACATTAAATTAACATTTACAGATGATAATTGTTTGTGCCTTGATTTTGATTGAGAAATTTTATGTGAATTGTGATGAATTGATTGATTAAGTGTTGCCTAGAGATTAGAGGATTTATGAGTTATATTGGACCCAAATGAGATAATCAAAATTTGTTAGGGGTGTATTTGTAAACTTTTAAGGTATTTTTGTCATTTTTTAAACTAACAGGAGGATAATTGATTTTTTACAGATACTCGGAAGGAACTGGAACCTGTATTTTAGATTCTGGTTCCTTGAATTTAAGAACCTGCACTGTGCTGTTTCGGTTTCGGTTTCTTTTTTTGGGAACCCGTGCTGTACGGTTTCGGTTTCGTTCCCCCGAAAAATATAGGGTACCCAGAACCGCTCATCCCAAATTAATTGAGATATTCTATATTTATTCAATCTTAGAGTTTTAAAGAGAAAAAAAATATATATTATATATAATCCCAATAAAACATCATTATCATGTAAAGACTTTCATAAACACCTTTAAGGAAAGTTTTGCAAATGAAGGCTGTAATCTTTTATGGATTTTGTATATCGTCTTATTTTTTTTAATAGTGAAAAAGCTTCAAAAAAGACAAAAAAATGAAAACGCGTGAAAACATATAAAACGAATAAAAACACATGAAACTAATCACCTTCATACTGATAACTCCGTCAAACTACTTTATTATGTCTTCTCAAAGAATTGTTTTCAAATATGTCAGGGTTGATTTCTGTTTTTAATTTTGTGCTAAATTTTTTTTATTGAAAATATATCTTAATTAATTTATTATTAATATAAATGGAAAGCGATTTCCAAACCACTCTGCTATATAGATTATCTATTAACAACATCATCACTCTGAAAAATATTAATATGAAATGTGTAAGGATTGAAAATAGCTGCAAAATATTAGGTATGGATTGTGACATTGTTTTAGACTTCTCTTTTCGTGGAAGGAAAGATATTTTATCTTTATTTTTTTATTTATGATATTGCAATAACAAAATTTTCAATGGGCATTTCTAAGTAGCTTAAAGCAGGTGGTAACATCTCATTTGATGAATTGGGAGCTGGTGCCCTATATATCCTCCAATATGGCAATTGTTTTGCTCAAACTCTAAAGTTCTCCTTGGTTTCTTCTAGATAGGAAAAATCTTAAAGGGGGTGTTTTCTCTATATATATATAAACATACCTAATCCCAATATAACACATCATTATCATCATAAGACTTTTTATGGATTTTATATATCTGTTTTTTTTTTTTTAATATTGAAAATGCTTGAAAAAGACAAAGACAAAAAAAAAAAAAAAAAAAAAATGCGTTCAGTAGTATGAACACAGAAAAAAAAAAAAAAAAACACACTAAAACTTCATCAAATTACTACTTTTTGTTCAAATAGTCAACGGTTGATTTTGTTTGTAATTTTGTGCTAAAATTCATTATTTAAAACAAAAATAGTTACCTTTTTATATATATTATAAAAATAGTGGGTCGTAACCTTTTCTTTCCATCATTTAACCTTTTTTTCGATTAAAATTATTATATATATAGGCGTTCATCAATTATGAGTGGACCTAAACAATTAAACCTCAACCTAATAAAACAACAATAGATTTGACTATTAGGCCACCCTTTGAGGATTAATGAAAATATCTTTATTTTTTATTATTAAAATAAATGGAAAGCACTTCCCACCATCTCTATATATATTAGATGGAAAATGTTACGCCACAACCTTTTCTTACAAACTTTTCTCACAATCTTATATGATAAATCACAATTTATCAGCTCGTAATGGATCTCATCTGATGATTATGGTTGACCAGTTGCAAACTGTTACGTCGGGTTATGAGAAAATTTGTGAAAGATTTATATTATAACATCACTCATATTAGATCTATCTATTAAACAACATCATCACTCTGAAATATATTAACATGAAATGTGTAAGCATTGAAAATATCTACAAGATATTAGGTAGGTGATTATGACATTCAATAATAATTTGCTTAATTATCATTGAATCATATCGTCCAATGATAAAAGCAGATCAGTCTTTCAAGTTTTCAGGCGCATTTCAAATTACATCACTCTCTCATCTTCCTCAACTCAATTTTATGTGCAAAGATTTATAGATACCAGAGGAGTTTCATTTCTAGAGAACACCAATCAGTATGATGTTTCAACTTCAGCTTCTCTTCTGGTTTTACTTGGTTTAATTAACTTCTTTGTTATTATTTACTTGCTAATGTCTTAGAACTTTAGGTTTGCAAGGATTGATCAAAGATCTCAAATACGCTTCATTCTGAGTGTGGAATTTTACTTCAGATTCTCTTACCCAAGAGGTATCAATCACAAACTTTTATACTAGCTTTATATATATATAATATATATATATAATATATCCTACTTTATAAAGCTGAACTTTGCAATTGTGATCGCAGATTCTCAGCTCAGATAATATCATCACAGTTGGGTATGATACTTATTATCTTTAAACTTCATTATATACTACTACAAATTATTCATTAAAATGTTAAAGAAGACTACAAAAATTAATATTTTGAACTTCATTGGCTTGGCTGAAGCTTATTTAGAATGTTTAGAATAATATTGCATATAGGTTAAATCAATTTTCCATATGGGTTAAAGAAGACAAAAAATTTTGTTTAGAATAGTATTGCATATAGGTTGTCTCCATTATTCCAAGGATAGCTTTGAAATTTCGTTTTCTTATTACGTCTGCATAATTAAAGTCAGTTTATGTTAAGAATAGAGAAAAAACTTGCGAGCTAAGATTTCTGGAAAAATGATTTTCATTAAAATGCATAACAACTTATATAGTTTGAGAAGAAGAAAGGTAACTATTGACTATGTTGTCTCCTAGTTTTAGCTTATAACTCTTAACAATTTATGATATTTGACTAATCAGTAGCCATTGTTAGGTTATTGAACTCAGGGTTGTAACCTATTACCCTATGAAGAGGATAATATATTCCAGTTTGAACGAGTATGATTACATAAAATATTTAAAATTCGTCATTTATTGTTTAGCCATTTATTTTTGTTGTTTCACTTGCAGAATGCAAATCATAATAATCTCTCACAGTGTGTAGTTTTTTATTGTGTCAAGATAACTCTTAATAGAAAAAAGGTATGGGAAATGTCCTTTTTTTCTTTTATGCTTTTGACATTTATTATAATAATTAAAATATTCTTCAATAAATTACGTTTCTATGTTGAATTTTTACACTATGAATGAAAATGAAAACCTTTTGAAAATATAATAAGGAAATCTCTATGGATGTAGCTTAATGGAAAAGACCTAATTTAAAACTTCTACTTTAGAGATCATCATGAAACCAAAATTTATCATATAGTTTAACAGAAATGCTATATCCACCAAAAAGTTGTACCGAAAAATTGCACCGAAAGAGGTGGAGGCAGCCACGTTGGACGATTGAATACTAACATAAATGGACTATGACCATCCAAAGTTGTGTTGTTTAAAAGAAAAAAACAATGGACGCCCGTCCAAATTTGTTGGACGGGCGTCCATCTTTATGGACGGGTGTCCATATAATATGGACCCCCGTCCAAAAGATTTCTGCATACCCATCACGTTTCTCTATGTCATCTTTGTCTTTGTTTGGGAATTTCTTTGAAAGAGTCAAAGATTTCTGCACTTTTGTAACCAAGGACATAGTAGAGTAATCAATAGCTCGTTTGGAACTTTCAAAGGAAAGGTTCTTATTTTCTTTTTTTTTTTGTTGACTTCACTTAGCAAGCCCCTCCCTCTTTCATGATCGAATAGCTTCTACTCAACCTACAGAAACCTCATCGAAGATGTCGCACCGACAAGAAGGCCAAGAATTCCTTCTATTACAAGGGGGTTAAGGATGGATGGAAAAATTCCAGTACCTCANCCCGCTTGCAAATTAAAACAACATTCTCCCTTAATGTATACAACATAACCAAATACTCTAGCTATAAAGACACCTAAAACTGTGTCATGGAGATACCAGGAGAGTGCTCAACAATCATCACTATAATAGCATAATCATAGAAAAAGAGCAAATGTTTGGAAGTGAATGCGGTTTTCCAATCTAGCTATCTATTAACATAATAAACCATTTATAAGAAGATCCATGGTTTATCACTTGATGTTCACCCGACCTAATCATTCAAATTCTCTTAAACTAAAAAAAATGCACTAACGCCACTAATCATACAACTTAACCATTAACTTCAAATCTGGGATTAACATTTATGGTGAGTAAAGCTGTCTAAGATATGTGCACATGAAATATGAACTAAAAATTCAACTTCCGGCCAGGAATGGCGTTACCTGGATCGACGAATGGAGCTGTCGCCGTCGATTTCCAGCTAGGGAGGAAGATGTCGTCGATTTCTAGCGAGGGAGGAAGACGTCGTCGTTGATTTCCGGCGAGTTCAGATGCGATTTGGGTGGGATTTCATAAAAAAAAAAAGACAGCCGAAACCATGAGAGTTTTGTGAGAAAAATTGAAAGAGAAGAAGATGAGAAGGGGCTGCGACGCCGCGTGACAGAGAAGAAGAGAAGAAAGGCTGCGACGAATCGACGATGCGTGACAGAGAACTGAAAAGAAGAGAAGAATGGGCTGCGTGAGGTGAGAGATCAGAGAAGATGATGGGCGCGTATTAGGGATTAAAGTGTGGACCAGTTTTTTCGTCGGTCCGATTGGACCGGCGGTTCACTTATATTATCCGATTTTCAATTGGTTTAAAACGGTTTAATGCTTATTAACGGTTTTGAGTGTGAACCGAACCGGACATGTGATCGGTTCACGATCCAACCGGTTGGACCGGCCGGTCCGGTCCGACTTTTAAAACATGGGTTAAAATAGTAACGTTGGCCAACCTTAAGCCTAACACTGTCAAAAAACTAGTAAGGTAAAAAATTTAACGCCCACTGCGACCTTGAATTTGTTGATTAATATTTTATATTAATGAGTTAATTTTGAAAATCTTTATAGATTTGATGGGGTGTAGGGAGGAATTTTCCTATCCTATTATCTTTTTAGGTCGACACTTTATATTAATGTGTTTTATACTTGAAAATCTTTTAGATTTTTTTTTCACAAAGTATAGGCCAGGCTGGCCCAATCGGAGTTCCGCCATTGTGAATGTGTGCGTTAGTGAGGGTAGGATTGAGAAAAGGTGGGTCAAGGGCTAGACTTGAGGTAGGAGTAGGATCCAAAGTTAAAGGGTTTAATTTTAATAAATTAAGGCTTAGTTTGTGATTGTCGCTTTAAAGAAAAGTAGAGAGGTGGTGCTATTTCCTTCCTCTACACCAACAACAATTTATACCTCTTCATTAATCATATAATTTGGAGCGTGCCTCCTGATAGTTGCGCATGTTTTGTAGAAACTTCCATTTTTTTAGAGAAGAATGCATGTGGTTGAAGACCATTGTTTGCTTTCCTCCATAAAACCTTTCTATGGACCTAAAACTGGATATCATCCTGCGTCCACTCTTGTTGAATATGATACATTTTCAAAGATAATAATTATAAAAGACATCATTTTCAATAAAATATAGGATAATGTTACCTTTACACCACCCTCCACACCATTTTTATTATATGATGACCATTTTACTAATAATAATTCTATTATATTATTAAAAATTTAAAATAATTAAAATTTTGTGTAGATATGATATATGTCACATCATGATGTAATGAAAATTGTGTAAATGATGGTATAAAGGTAGCATTACTCTAAAATATAACCCTTACAAGGCTTTTGCATTAGGAGGAATACACTTGCTCTTTCCAACCTACAGCAGTAAATATCTAAATTACATACCACCAACCTACATTTTGAGTCGGTATTCCTTTTCTGCCGATATATCAACACTTGGTCTTCAGGAGGTATCAACACTTGGTCTTCAGGAGGTATCGAGCTAGGATTATGAACACCATCTATAGCACCAATGCAATCCTAAAAAAAAAAAACTAAAAGTACACATATAATTATTATTTAAATATATAACGATAGGTAAAAAATATATATATAAGTAAACTGTATAATTAATCACCTCAAAATGAGGCGGCTTGATGATATCCACAGCCATGTGACATACAATGTCTAACTCTTGACTAAAAGATCTACTCAGTCTCACCAGAATGTTGAAAACACTCTTATGATAATCGATTTGCCACATTATGTCCTAAAATGTGTAAGAACATTCCTAGGATTTCATGAGCACTCAATCTCCTTGAACCTTATAAGCCATAGTTAGTTTGCAGATCACCACATAATCTCAAGAATACGTTACTTTCCATTCTGAAAACATTTTGGCACCATTTTTCAACACCACCCGTTTAAATAGAATTCATACAAGGTTCTTTGTGGAGATCTGTCAAATAATAATTCTCGAAGAAAGCATTAGAAAGGCACACAAGAATATCAAATTTATCATCATTATCTGACATATCCATATTTTGAACATTTGACATTTTGAAGCAAACCTGTGATCAATTATTATCATCATTTTAACATCTATAAGAGTAAATAATTTAAATTATAAGATCCAACAAAATATAACATGTCACCACATATCCATAAATGCATAAACATTAAAAAAACGACATATATTGTATTATAAGATTCAACAAAACAATATAGCATCATAAAAAACCAAGTTAAGAACACATATCCTATTAAACCATAAGTGAAGTAGCTAAGAAATAGTCTAACACTTTCACTAGACTATAAACCTAAATTTTTTTCAAAATTAACCCATCTAAGCTTGACTTCCAGATCAGCTATGCCATTGAATATGTCCCTCTTAACTTTGTCCAAAAATAAACAAGTACAGAACAACCACAAATCAGTTCTAGCTTTTTGCCCGGGTAAAGATTCAACTACTTTCAGTGCCACACTAATATCATGCCCAGTAGTATCATCAAGCAATTTTGAAGTTGCTTTACTTTTCATTGTCACTACTTCAACAATGCAATCAATTAGTCTTGAAAATTTTTTAGCACCTCCTAACTTTCTTTGATGCTCGGCCACTCTTTTACCTTTTCTTTCACTTGCATCTTTGTCTTCAGTGTCCTAAACTGGAACAAACTCCTCTGAGTCACAAGTATCTTCAGATGGCATAGTATTATTGGATGCCTCAATACTAACTTTCAGAATTTACTCTAAGTGTTTCTTACTAACAATAAAAGCATCCATTACTATTTCGAAAGATATCATCAAATATGCTTTGGAAAGAAATGAATATCACTTAAATAAAGACTCTTAAGTCAAAATGCATATTCTAAAATATTTATTGTTATCATCATCACACACCATATATAAAGTAAAGATATTGGATACTCATATCAGTAAATATCTTTAAGGACTGCAAGTATTGGATGATAATAAGTGCATATGTAATAATCTCTCAAGATAAGTGGTTAATCAATCACATGAGAGTCTCAATCGCCAATCTTAATTCAGGATCCTAATCATAAAGTTTTAAGAGTGAAATGGGTAAAAATCGTTGACATTAATGATGAACATACAAAACAAATACATTAACAATTAATCCAACAAGGATATATCAGAAGGCGATGCATTCCATCGCAACCATTCTATCCAACATTTTAAAAGAAACTGACAATTCACAAATGAAGCAATAACTTCATAGTTTCAATTTCAATATGTTGGTTAACAAATATACGTAACAAAGAACAGCCTAATTATAAAAATTAGACAGTAAAGAACATGACTATCAAACAACAACAATTGCATCATCAACAACTTCAATATCATTGCTTTTTTTGCAAGAACTTTCACTATTAAGCAACCTAGGTCCTTTACTAATTAAAGCATAAACAAACTGGATATGATATTGACTTATTTTCAACAACTTCACTATTTTGATATTTCATAAACTCATGAAAGCAAGAACACTTTGTCAATAAAGATTGATCCAGGTCCACATGTCAACTATTTGTATTCTATTCTACAACCACCTCATTTTCATCCAACATAGCTAAAACAAGCAAGTCAGCAGACAACCAAAAATGAATTACAATATCTGCCCAAACACTGAATTTTACATGGCTATCAAATCCTTCATGCAATCAATTTATTGGTTATAAAAGTTATTATGTTCATACTGAAATAACCCATCATAATTTGTTCAGAAATAAACATGAAGTTACTAAATGATACAAAGTAAAAAATGTAGATGAAAACAAAGTAACAAAAATAGGCAAATTTAAAAATTATGTTGACAATTGATGGAATCGATCAATCGCAATTCATCACCATTTTGCCTGCTTCTAATTGATGACTGGCTATTATATAAGTGACTGGGGCACGATTGACTTTGCACGCTCCATCCTTCGGCCTTTCGCCTATCGGCTTAGCATGCAAGCTACCTTGATCCGTCTTTGCCTTCGACTCGTTATGCTCAGCAGCTCCAACAAACCCTAAAGTATCTTGCCGCCTAAAACTCTGCCAAGAAAGCGCTGCTTTGGGTTTGATCCTATGTGCCCAGAGAATGCTATGCTTTATCCACTTTCGGACCTCGCAAAGAGAAAATATGTTTTCTCCTCTGAGTTTCTCTCTCATTCGCGGAGCGAAGAAAGCGGGCCTTGCCCCAGCTACCGCTATCCTTGGGAAACCACAAGAGCTATCGAAGGAAAGGGATGCAATCTCTCCCTTGGCCTTTGGAGAGGAGAAGGCAGAGAAGAAGACGTCCTTCGCGCAAGTTTTTTTTTCTCCTGCGCCCTTACTAGTAAAGGGGCTCTTCGACGGAGGAGGCATTCTGGTAGGAAGGCCGACCACTACACTAGCAGCCATCGGTCCAGGAGAGAAGCAAGCTACCTTTCTTTGATCCATCTTCTGGGGCAGGGAAGAGAACGAAAATAGGCCGCGGATGGTGGTCGTGGTAGGTTCGAGTATCTTACGCGGCGGAGCGAACTCTTCTATCGTGTCGCATTTCCTCTGGCGTCGTAACTGCACCCCCTCGATCCATCGTACAAGAGCGATCCGAGAAGAACGATTAGGGTCATATTCTATCCTTTCTACAATGCCAATAGACGAAGTGCTTCGTTTCAGATCAATTCTTCGCTGCAATCGCTTCGATCCACCCCCTCGGTGAAAAACCGTAATACGCCCTGAGGAATTCCTACCAGCAGACTTCCCTACACCAAAAGTTAATTGTCTAAGTTTATCCATGTGTCTAGCTAACGATTAGTTAAGACGAGGAAATGTAGAAAAGAGTTCAGCAACATCAAATAAGAAAGAGTAAGAGAACAAATAGCTCCGAATTTTTTTTGAAAAGTTAAAATCATGGAAGAATAAATTGGTTGCTCGTGAGGTGACGGCTAGGGTTTGAGAGACAAATTAGGATTTATGTTTCTAAATGGAGAAAATTTAGCTGCCCGGCATCCAAGTTTCCTAACAAAATGGCCTTCAAAATGTTTTTCATTTTTTTTTTTTAATTTAGAGAAGTGACGTGACATAGTTAGGATTCAATAGACACGCAAAATAAAAAGACTAAAACATATGCGGGCCAAATAAATAATGAAAGTTTTTAAAATTTAAAATTTAAAAATAAGCCCCACTAATTCATCTCGCTTAATCGAAACTCATTAGGGCAAAAAACAATTTCTTAAACCTAATGGAGATTATGCGATTTCTGATCGAACCTGCAAATTTGCATACCGTATTCAATCCTAAAATCAATTTCTTGAACCTTAAAAAGAATACAGTCGCGATTTCTGATCGATTTCTTGAACGCTAAACGGAATCTATGCGATTTCTGGCGATACAGTCCACATTTCTGATCGAAACTGCAAATTTTGATACCAAATTCAATCCTAAACCATGGCTGACATTCACAATGAGGAGGAAAACCCAATGCCACTTCAAATCCTAAGTCTGGTGGCGCAAGCAGTTCAATGCTGCTCCGGTGGATAATCCGATCAGTGAAGGTGGTCCACAGGCAAAGGAGATGACAGCGGCACAACAACAGAAAGAAGAATCACAAAACGGTTCTGAAAAGGAGGAGGCAGACGAGAATTCAGGCAAGGAGGAGGAGTCCGGCGATAATTCAGGCCAGGAGGCCGCCGAGGATTCAGGTGACGAGGAGGAGGCCAGCGAGAATGTAGGCGACTGTAACACCCCACTCGAGGTACGTAGTTAAGCTTTGATGAATGGCTTGAATGTTTATTGATTTACCCTCATTTGAGTCTGTATGTTGTTAATATTGTTTGGTTAGCCTTGGATGAAAAGGTGTCTTGGTTTGGTTGAGTGATTTCCCTGAAAATTTGTAAGACTTGGCGAAATTTTAGGGTTACAGTCTTCGTCGGGGCGAAGAATAATCGTCGCCGCAGCGATGAGGAGGTGCTACAACCTGTGTAGCTTCTGTGAGCCTTCGCCGGGGCGAAAAAAATAGCTTCGCCACGGCGAAGACCCGGCTGAATGTTCCCCTTGAGTTTTTGAGAATTCTTCCTTTTGAGACTCAATGACCATTCCACCCCTTTTTAGCAGGAAAAGTGGGGAGTGAATTGTAAGGAAATTGCATAGAGAATAGTTTGATTGGGGTTGTGTTTGCAAAGAATGAAAGGTCTTAGATGGAATTTCAAAGAAAGAGTAAGGGTATTTTTGGGAAAGAGTGGAGAAAATATGTGATATTAAGGGTTAGCTTTAGAAACCCTTTCATTTGTTTCTTCACCACCGCCTCTTTCATCCCTTATTTCTCTCAATTTTTCATTCAAGTTTCCAAGGATCTTTGAAGAGCTTTTGACTAGAAATTGTTACAAGTTGATCCTAAGCACTAAAAGGTGAGAATCCTTACTCTAGAAGTAAATTTTTTTTTATTTGTTGAATGAGTGGGATCCTTATTAAGTGTTGTATTGAAGGTTAAGAGAAAGTGTCAAGCCATCAAGAGTAGAGAGGTTTAGTGGTTTCTACTTGTGTCCAAGGTAAGTAAATTCACCGAAGTTGTGATTTACTTGATTGAATGATGTGTAGAGATTTTTAGATATGTGCTTGATGCTTGAATTTCTATGTTTAAATTGAGTTGATGAATTCAAGGTTGTTATAAGAAAGAATTTCCACCATGAGAAGGGTGGATTGTGTTGTTAAAGTTGGGAAGAAGTGTGGATAGAATTAGAAGGATTTGAGAGGATTATTTGAAGTGTATTTTTCCTTGCAGGTTGTATGATGTTTTAAAGGAGTTGAACTCCTATTTTGGATGATTAAGAAAGAAGTATAATTAAAGTTAGAATAGAGTTTATGTATGCACACATTTTGTTTGATGAAATGTCTAAAAGAAGCATGAGTAGAAGTAGAGAACCTTACTTTATGCAACATAGCATATTTGCATGTCATGAATGCATATAAGAAAGATTTTAGGCATGAGCCATCCATATGCATATGTTTAATTGAGTAATCACATGAGAAAGAAATATGAGAAATGAGAAAGAAACACTCTATGAATAGAGATAAAGAAAAGAACCAATTCTCTTAGAGTAAAGAGAAAGAAAGAACTAGCACTAGAGAATAAAATGATTATTAAGTGCTACAGAAAAGAAAAGAAAAGAAAATAGGTTGTGTGATGGGGAACTCGTGAGTGTAGAGTTACCCTCATGTAAACCGTTAAGAGAAAGAACGGCCTCTGCCATGAGAGAGCGGAATGCATGTAAATCGCTATGAGAAAAAACGATCTCCACCATGAGAGAGCGGAATGCATGTGAACCGTTATGAGAAAGAACGGTCTCCGCCATGAGAGAGCGGAATGCATGTGAACCGTTATGAGAAAGAGCGATCTCCGCCATGAGAGAGCGGAATGCATGTGAACCGTTATGAGAAAGAACGGTCTCCGCCATGAGAGAGCGGAATGCATGTAAACCGCTATGAGAGAGAGAGCGGTCTCCGCCATGAGAAAGCGGAATGAGATTGAGAAAAAGAAAAGAATAGAAAGAAAAGAAAAGAAAGAAAAATGAGATTTTTGAATTAGAAAATTGATAAGAATACAAAGAGAATTGATGAGTAATGCACGGGGATGATAGAGTAAGAGATTTTTTTACTTACTGGGCATCTTTGTGCTCACTCCGTTGTTTTCTTTGCTGTACAGGGAATAGGTGAGGACCTGGTCGGATGGACGTCGACAAGTGGGGAGACTTGGCTGCACTGTCCACTGTTTTCATTTTTGAGAGTCTTTGTACACATGATGTTTTGTTTTGTAATGAATGTAATTATTAAGTAAAGAAAAATTTTTGGACCCAACTGTTTTGATAAATATGTTGTCTTTTTATTAATCTATATTATGAATATGGTAGAAAGAAAGTAGTTGTTACAGCGACGAGGAGGCCGGTGAAGAAAGGGTACGTATTTGTTTTAGGAGTATTGCTCTGTACTGTCGCTTAAGCGATTAATCTCTTTTACTCATGGTCGCTTAAGAGATTCCAGATCGCTTAAGCAATCCTTTGTATCGCTTAAGCGATTCATTCAGTTTACTCTTTGTTACTTAAGCGATCTTTTGTATTACTTAAGCGATTATTTCAGTTTACTCTTGGTCGCTTAAGAGATTTTAGATCGCTTAAGAGATCTTGCACGAGGCAGAATCAAGATCTCTTAAGCGATCCGAAATCACTTAAGCGACCACAGAGGTAATTTTTTGTTGCTGATATTTTGTTTATTAGTTGTTTTGGTTTATTTTTGTTGCTGACATTTTGTTTATATCGATTGTCCAAATTGTGCAGACCGTAAACTTTAGAGACTACGGGTTGGACCTTGTAAGCGATAATGTACCGTACTTCCCTGTAAGGGTGACGGTCAGGTCGAGTTGGGATGTTTTTGACAGAATAAAGGAGATTATAGGTGGAATGAGGAATGGTGAAAGACGATTCAGAGGGACTTGTTTCAGTCAGTTTTTAAGAATCGGTGCAAATTGGAAAAGCGCATTCTGGGACAAGGAGTGCATTATATGTTGCTGCACTCAGTAAAATGCAAAAAAAATAAAGAAATGTGGTTCGTGGTGGACAGAAAGCCACTACGTTTTGGGATGATGGAATATGCCTTGGTGACAGGCTTAGGATGTGGGAAATTGCCAGATGAGGAAGAGGCAGACGCAATAAGGAAGAGTCCGGGAGCCATAAGGTTCGCTAACAAGGTTTTTTTTTTTTTTTTGGGGGGGGGGGGGGGGGGCAGCGTCTATTACAGGACACGTTTTAGAGAAGAGACTAGAAACAGTTCGGTTTAATGATCTAGAGAAGTTAAAAGTGTGCTTGATATTGTTCTTACATTCGATCTTATTGGCTGGTGACTCAACAAAAGCTGTTGAGATGGATTGGTTGTTGTTTGCAAGCGACTTGAACTTCTTTAATTCTTATCTATGGGGACGGGTATCATTTGAGTGAACCATGCGCTCCCTACAAGAGAAAGACATGGCGTTAAAGCAGTCCCAATGGGTCGGAAAGGATAAACCAAGCACGTACAATTTGTTTGTCTTCCTATGGGCAATGCAGGTAAATATTAATAGCTTTTTGTTATATTTTTTTGTAATATATGTGTTTGAATTATGATATAGACTGTTTTTTTACAATGTAGGCTTAGATGTATGAGGCCATCCCTGTCTTCGCTAAGGCGGGGGGGAGGAGCAACAGTTTGGATGTGCAACAACAATTTCCTAAGATGTTGCAGTGGCATGTCGAGAGGTGTACCCATTGGGATTATGACCAAATAGACATTGAGATTGAAGCGGCTGAGGTAAGATTAAAGGATTAAGCTTTTGAATATGCAGTTGCTTTAAAATGTCGCTTCAATCTAATTGATTTTGTTTCTTATTGCAGGGAGTCGTCCATCCCTTTATCACTACTACTGGGGATGAAGCGGAAAAAAACTATGTCACATCTTTCGAAGCATTGGAGGATGAAAAGGATGAATGGATAGACCGCTTGATGCGGGACCTACAAGGGATCACGCATGTGACGGCAGTTGCAGGACCATTACTTGACAACGTGGTTGATGCCGAGGATGATGAAGTTCCAATCGGCGGGAGGGACGAGGAGGAGGAGAAGAGGGAGTAAGAGGTTCGTATGCCTTAACAAACCGGTACAACAAGTACCACTTTGCTGAGACATCGACATCGGAAGAATGAGATGGTTGACCTCATAAACGGTCTATTTCAGAGTTTTACAATAGTCGTTTATGACAGGTTTTGCAAGATGGAAGAGTAGATGAAAATGGTGGAGGAGAAAGTGGATAAGATGGCAGAGAAAGTTGGTACAGTGGATGAGGAAGTTGGTGGAGTATTAAAGGCGGTTGAAGTGCAACCTGGGGTGAAAAGAGAGAGCCGAAATAGCAAGTTTGTCAAATCGCCTTACACGGTAGTGACACATGTAAAGAAGAGGAAAATTAAGAAACAAATGGAGGAAGAAGCAAAATGGAGGAGGTTAAGGAGGTTTGTGGAGGAAGTGGGGCAGTGATAATGGAGGAGGGTGAGGTGGGAGGCGAAGGAAGCGGGGATGTACAAATGGAGGAAAGGGGAGGAAGTGGGCAAGCGAAAATAGACTCAAAGGTCGATTTGTATAGGCCAATAGAGGAGGAAAAGAAAAAACTATTATATGCCTATTGCAATGATTCAGGAAGTGATGCCCATATAAAGTGTAAGACAGGGGATTATCATCGGGAATGGTTTGAAAAGTTGTTGACAATGGGCAGGTGGCTTGAGGACTCGGTGAGTTATTTTCGCTTAATTTTCCTTATTTTTGCTTATGTTTTCCATACTTATCTTGTTGTTTTTATTTGATGCAGCACATTGATTAGATATTGGCACTGATGAGGCTACGACAGACTAGTAATGGTGATCTATTGTATCTCAACTGTGCCATCACTGATGTGGCTTTTGGCCAAATGCTTGTTTCGACATATCATACTTTAATTAAAAATGTCGTTGGTAGAGGTGCAACAAAATGAGCGAAGCGAAAAAGATTGGGTCTAGAACAAAAAGTTCGACATGACTAACACCCCGATGGATGGGTTGAATGACGAAACAATGAGTAACTGTCAGGAGCGTTGGGCTGTTGAGTGCTTCCATGGGCATATGGATCCGTTTGAGTGACCAGAACCCAATCAAAAGGTATGAAAGTTGGACTTTGAATTTTGTAGTTTATGTGATGTTGATGTTGATACTTGGATTGTGGTGCTGATGTTGTTCGTGTCGTGCTTATATGGAGCTTTACCGAAAGAGACGGACTGAGTGAACTTCTCAATCTTGCACTTCGTAACTTTTTTACATGTTTTTTTTAATTTACAAAAGCTGACGTGTCTGCAGGTGTGTGCGGGATAATTTTGCAGGTTCTTGGCAAACAATGAGAGGAAACTTCTCAAAGGCTGGTTGGCAAGAGGAGACATCTACCATAAAGGCTGCTAGGAAGGCATGGTACCAAACAATGATCTCAGACAGGTTCCTGGCAAACAAAATTTGAAAACTTCTCAAAGGTTGGTTGGCAGGAAAAGGTATCTGCAATCAAGGCTGTTAGGAAGGCATGGTACCAAACAATGATCTCAGACAGGTTCCTGGCAAACATAATTCGAAAACTTCTCAAAGGCTGGTTGGCAGGAGGAGGCATCTGCAATCAAGGCTGCTTGGAAGGCATGGTACCAAACAATGATCTCAGATAGTGATTATACAGAATTTGAAAACTTCTCAAAGGCTGATTGGCAGGTCACAGGAGGGAAATGAGAATGTATGGAAGGGAAATGATACGAAAAATGATACTTGGAATTGGGTTCTTCTTTGCAATTGTTTGGGTAGAGGAAATTTTATTACAATAAGAACTAGAGTTAAATGTCTTAGGAATTATTGTGTTTCGGCACTATTATAGATGATTTTAAGTTTAAACTTTCAGTCACATTGATGTCTCCTATATTTTGAGTTGTGATGAATTAGATTGATATAAATTAGTTAATTTTGCGATACAAATTCTTTTTGGATTTGGGAGGGAAATGAGTGAGGTAGAAATGTATCCCAATCACAGTCATTTCGAAATTAATTAACTTAAAGATGGCCATGGTACCAAACAATTACGTATATAAGCGACCACATATATCTCTTAAACGACCAAGAGTTTTCCACAAATGATCGCTTAAGCGATCTAAAATCGCTTAAGTGACCAAGAGTTATTTTACGAAGAATCACTTAAGCGATTCATAAGATCGCTTAAGCGATCATACATCTGGGCATATGTTAATTCTACCTTAATAAAGATCACTTAAGTGATATGAAATCGCTTAAACGACCAAGAGTCTTTTTCTGAAGAATTGCTTACGCGATACAAAGGGATCATTTAAACGATCATAGATTTGGGCAGAAGATTCTGCCTGGAGAAAGATTGCTTAAGCGACCAAGAGTAAAAGCCAGGAATCGCTTAAGCGATAGGTAAGGATCGCTTAAGCGATCATAGATCTGGGCAGATGATTCTGCCGAGGACAAGATCGCTTAAGCGACCAAGAGTAAAAACAAAGAATCGCTTAAGCGATAGGTAAGGATCGCTTAAGTGATCATAGATCTGAGCAGATGATTCTGCCGCAGACAAGATCGCTTAAGCGATTTGAAGTCGCTTAAGCGACCAAGAGTAAACCGAAAGAATCGCTTAAGCGATCATAGATATGGGCAGATGTTTCTGTCACGGATAAGATCGCTTAAGCGATTTGAAATCGCTTAAGCGACCAAGAGTAAAAGCAAAGAATCGCTTAAGCGATTATAGCTCTGTGCAGATGATTCTGCCTTGGTAACGATCGCTTAAGCGATCATGTCCGCGATCATCGCTTAAGCGATCTCTTAAGCGATCGTCTGTGTGGGCACTTGTGTATTCTTTGCTCATGATCGCTTAAGCGATCATAAATCGCTTAAGTGACCAAGTGTAAAAGGTTAGGATTGCTTAAGCGATATCATAAATAACACTGGATCTCTTAAGCAACTAAGTCTAAATACATAGGATCGCTTAAGCGATCTTGTGTATTCAGATTTTATTTATTGTATTTCAGAAGATCGGTTAAGTGATTAACGCTATCTTTAACATATAAGGTGTACAATTCGTTCTCAGTAGAACATGACCGTCATTGTATTTTAATTAAACACATAGTTCTTTTACGTCAATATGAAACATATAAGGTGTAGGATGTTTACGTCTATGCTAAACATATAAGGTTTACGATTCGTTCAGTGGACCATGACCATTATTATATTTATATTAAACATATAGTTCATTTTGTTTTGCTTAAACAAAGAAAGAGTGAGAAGTACATCATGAAGTTTGAAGGGTTTAAGAGAACTAGGTAACCATGTAAGGTTAACATCTTTATGTTTCGAGAAAAGAAGAAGAATAAATATTCACTAAGCTTGCATGGTTACCTTCAACCCTTCAAACTTCATGAGGTACTTCTCGCTTTTTCTTTGTTTATACAAAACAAAAAGAACTATATGTTTAATATAAATATAATAACAGTCATGGTCCACTGAACGAATCGTACACTTAATATTTTTAAGATAGCATTAATCGCTTAACCGATCTTCTGAAATACAATAAATAAAATCCGAATACACAAGATCGCTTAAGCCATTTACGATTCGTTCAGTAGACCATGACCGTTATTATATTTTTATTAAACATATAGTTCTTGTACGTCTATATCAAACATATATGGTGTATAATGTTTATATCTATATTAAATATATAGGGTATACGATTTGTTCAGTGGAACTTGACCGTTATTATATTTTAATTAAACATATAGTTCTTTTACATCTATATAAAACATATACGGTGCAGAATGTTTCCGTCTATATTAAACATATGTCCATAAACTTGGAAAAGAAATATGGCAGTAAATTACCCTTAATCACTTAAGCGATCCCGTCCATTTAGCTTTCGTCGCTTAAGAAGGTTACAGAAGTTGTGCTGAAAACCTTATTATAATAACAGGAGTCATTGTTAATAGTCTAAAAGTTTCTGAAAAATTCTAGCAGTCTCTTGGTCTACAGAGTGCAAAGCATATTGTTCTACAGTTCAATTTTATATATCAGTTAAGCAATCCTATATACATAAGTCATGATTTGCTTAAGTGATATCTCGCATCGCTTAAGCGATCATGCCTAATTTCCTTTGTATTGTACAATAATCATTCCCGTCTATTTGTTTAATTATTTAGTAAATATTAGTTTATTTTTTTAATTACTTTTAGACCTCTTAAGTTCATTAATTTCATAAAAACCGGCAGGAGAATTCTTAAAATTTAACAAAAACAACCCCACCTACCCACCATCGCCAGAATCTAGCCAGAATAGGGCGTTACGACGTAGACCTATCAGATCTGGCCCGTAGGGCGTCGATATGGCCTTTTCTGGCCACATCGACCGCGGATCTGGCTAGAAAAGTCCAGATCTACGGTGCAAAAGTCCAGATCTGGCCTTCATGGATGGCCAAAGAAATGGCCGTCATTATCGGTCAACGACGGCCATTTCTTTGGCCGTCATTATCGGTCAACGACGGCCATTTCTTTGGCCATCCATGATGGTCAGATCTGGCCTTTTCTGGCCAGATCCACTATGAATATGTCCAAAAAAGGCTACATCGGTGAATTACCGGCCAGTTCTGGTCATTTGTAGGCCGTGGTGACAGATTCTGGCTACCACGGACGGTGGTTGCCAGAATCTGACAAGTATGAGTGGGTGGGGGTATTTCTATTAATTTTTAAACTTTTTTCTAGGGGTATTTAATGAAATTAATAAACTTAAGGGGTCTTAATTAATTTAAAAAAATATATTAATATTTCCTAAATAATTAAACAAACAAATATTTTGGGAATAGGATTGGGAATATGGATAGGAATATTCAAGCAAACGCACCCTTTATGTTCTGAAGAAAGAAGAAGAAAATATGTTCACTAAGCTTGCATGGTTATCTAGTTCCTTCGACCCAAAGATCTAGTGATCCTTGATCGCCTCTACGAAAGGAAATTCGATTAATCGCTTAAGCGATTTAATATCTCGATTAACACTAGAATATAATAATAATAAAAATTTGAACCTTGTAACCATATGCTCTATAGTCTGTAGACCATGAGAGTGCCAGAATTTTTCAGAAACTTTTTCACTATTAACAACGACTCCTGTTATCACAATAAGGTTTCCAGCATAACTGTTGTAACCTTCTTAAGCAATCGCCTGCTAAGTAGACAGGATCGCTTAAGTGATTAAGGATAATTTACTACCATATTTCTTTTCCAAGTTTATGGACATATGTTTAATATAGATGTAAACATTCTACACTATATATGTTTGATATAGAAGTACAAGAACTATATGTTTAATTAAAATATAATAATGGTCAAGCTCCACTAAACGAATTGTACGCCCTATATGTTCAGAGTTCGAGCAAGAAAATAACTTCAGAGTTGAGATACGGATAAAGAAGAAGACGGTTAAATTTTCACCTGGTCGATTAAGCGATCGTGTGATGGGCAGAATCAATATTTGCCCGGGTACATGATCGCTTAAGCGATCCGTGATATCGCTTAAGCGATTCTTCTCTTTTTCACTTGGTCGATTAAGCGATCGTAAATCGCTTAAGTGATCATGTGATGGGCAGAATCAATCTGCCCAAGTGCATGATTGCTTAAGTGATCCGTGATATCGCTTAAGCGATTCTTCTCTTTTTCACTTGGTCGATTAAGCAATCCGTCATATCGCTTAAATGATTCTTCTCTTTTTCACTTGGTTGATTAAGCAATCATGTGATGGGTAGAATTAATATCTACCCAAGTGCACGATCGCCTAAGTGATCCGTGATATCTTAGGCAATACATATTTTTCCATCTTTTCTCCTGATTTTTAACAAACTAAAATTACCAACACATATTAATTCCAAACTTTCTCCTCAATTTGATAATCTAATTCCAAACTAAAATCACCAACCAACACATATTTAGGCCGTGTAACAAGAATACTAAATATAAAGAATTATTTATTCAAGGTAACAATAAAATTGAAAACATCAATTATTGAAAACAATAACTCATCAACGGTTGGCCTTGGCAACTCCCTGAATTTCATCATTCTTTGAACCTAATTTTTCAGGATCTGCATGTGATTACTTCTGGCAACTGCTTCTCTTGTGGCCAGGTTGCTTGCAAATTGAGCACTTATTCATCTTTCGAGGAACCTCAGAGGCTGATGGAATACGTTTAACTCTTTTTCTCCCCTTTGCTGTCTTCTTGAATGGCGGATGGATGATAATGTCAACCAACTCTGGTGACACTACCCACTGCTCTTCTGGAGGCACTGGATATATCGTTTCTAAATAAGCTAGCATGTAGTGATTTGCCATATACAGAGGGAAGCAAAGTTCCATGTAAATTCTAGAACCAAAATCTGGCTTCCGTTGGTGCTTCAGTGCTGCTAGTGCATGAGGACAAGGTAAACGTTGAATGTCAAGCACTTTACAGCTGCAAGTTTTACTAACAAGGTTAACTAGGGCATCCGGATCATAGCCGCGCATAGTGAACTCTTGAGAATTAAGAAGATAGGCAAACTGTGCATTTGACAGTTCCATACGTTCTCGTAATAATTTTTCAGCTGACGGAACAAGGGTTATAGTATAATTATCTGACTCCGTACGACGCTCATGGAACCACTGCGACAATGTCCTCTGGATTGCATCAAAAAGTGAAACTATTGGAAGCTCTCTTTCTATTAACAACTTCGAATTTATGGACTCCACTATATTCGTGGTCATCACATCAAATCTTCTTCCAGGAAAGTAAGCTCTACTCCATTACTTGAAACCAACATCATGCTCAAGATACTTAGCAACTCTATCATCCTTATTTTGGATTTGTTGGAAGTGCTCCTCGAACTCATCAACCCGATAAGCTTTTGCTGCCATGTAGTATGTCTGAAGGAGGCCAGCACACTTAAACTTTTGTTTTATGTTCTCACTAAGGTGCCTCATACAGAATCCGTGATGTGCTTGAGGGTAAATAGTGGCAATCCCCTTCTTTATAGAGTTATACCTATCAGATATTATGCACAACTCGTCACTGTCAAGCACTATCGAATGTAATTGCTGAAAAAACCAAGTCTACGACTTGTCATTCTTAGAGTCAATCACACACCATGCAAGAGGATATGTGTGATTCTCACTATCCTGTGCAATGGCCACCAACAGTATACCTCCATACTTTCCCGTCAAAAAGCAACCATCAATAGCCAACACATTTCTCATGTTTACAAAACCCCTTATAGCAGAACTGTAAGCAACAAAAAAATATTTAAACATCATATTCCTATTCCACTTCAAAGCCGTCTTGCTACCTTCGTTTGTCATCTCAAGCATATAACGGTATGCTTCTAATACTGCGTACCCGTGCTCCACTGTGCCCTTCACAAAATCTTATGCACGTTGTCTCCCTTTCCAGCATTTCCAGTAACTAACAACACATCCCAACTCCGTGCGGACAAGTCTTTGAATCTCTTTAGGAGATGGACCTTTCCCTTCAACGAACTGACTTTTGACAAATTGTCCAATAACATTAGCGGAGGCTTATCGATGCTCACCTGAAATATGTCCCAAACAACATGTGTGCTCATGGGTATATCTGCTAAGAATAAATATTTCGGACTCCACCAACCTTCTACAATAAACCCGCCACTTGCACTTTCGGTCACGACATGCAATCGTCACAACCAATGAATTTGACTTTTTGGTGATGAACTCAAAAGTACCTCTCACCACAACAAGTTTTAGTTTCCTCACCACTTCCTCTTTGTTGTCAAATAAATACCCTATGCGCAACTCCGATCCATCCATAAAAACATGAGCTGATTCACTACTACCTGCAATTGCCCCCTCTAAACCTGCATAAACGACCATAGTGTTCTCTTCCTCACAAACTACGCCTTCTGCATAATTTTTATTTAAAGGAATCTCTACATCTGAGAGAACATGTACGGGGTCCTCCTCCTCAACATTTTCTTTCTGCCGCCCATGACCAACCTTTTTTATAGTGTCCTCCTCACCACCCAATTCACCGTCTACTCTTGATTTTTCAACTAACAAATCAATGCCCTCGTAGTTCAAATTAAAACCAGGCAAATCTCTGCCAACTTCCTTGTTATCCTCTTCCTTTGAACCAACTTCCAACGGTTTTCCTACAAAAGAAACCCTTAAAATCGGCCTCGAACCATTATCGGCCACATTAATCATATATGACTTCACACTTTCATCCGACTTTAATATAGCAGGAGGTACCTTATAATGTTCAGGAACTCTGCTTAAAACATACTTCACAACTATATCACTACGTGAGCAACTCAAATTACCTCTTCTAATTATTTCATCAGTCAACTCATCAAAACTAACCTCTGTGCTCACAACAATTGGTATAACTTTTTTGCTCTTCCCAATCCACTTCCACCTACTTTCTTCCACCACCCACTCACCAAAATATTCAACACCCAAAATAACTTATCCCATGTGTAATAATAGCCAACTACCTGTAATGCAAAAAAAAAAAATATTCTTAAATGTTGTACTAAGGGTTGAAATATTTTAAAAAGCATCTGCACAGTCGCTTGACAGATCAGTTGTATCGCTTAAACGATATAATGGATCGCTTAAGCAATCCAGTGTAAATAAACATGATCGCTTAAGTGATATAATCGATCGCTTAAGCGATATAATAGCGATCTAGTGTAAATAGGCATGATCGCTTAAGTAATATTATGCCATTTACTGATCGCTTAAGCGATCTGCTGCTATACACTAGACTTTTAGCAGATCGCTTAAACGATCTTATGTCACATCCCTGATCACTTAAGCGATCTATCTGCTGCATTACCAAACGTACCAGATCGCTTAAGTGATCCATCATATCCAGAACACGTTTTCAGTCATCTCCACCTACAATCGGTGCTACCACCCCCAACTACCCATAATGCAAGAAAATTTTCAACAAATTCCACTCCTTTCAACTTCCATTACATCAAACACAACCCAATAACCTAAGCAACTAAATCAAAATCATAACCCAAACCCAATCCATCATTAAATCTTTGTAAATCGAAAGGGGAGATACACATACCTGAATCGCTTTTTCAGTAGCAGCAGCAGCAGCAGCAAGAGGAGGAAGAGGATCTGTGTTGGAGAAGATGTTAATGGCAGAGGAATGCGTTAATGTGGCAGGAGGAAGAAGCAGAAGGTGTTTGGGTTTGTTTGCAAGATTTTCGACTCTTTGGAGACTTATTATAATTTTTAAAAGATTACCCAATTATTCATTAATCCTAATTAACCCCCTAATCATGTTTAATTAAGCTTAATAAAAAACAAGGCCATTTAGTTAAAATTTACAAACTCTATAGCCTTCTAATTAAATTTTTAGTTAAAATGGTCTTTTAATAAAATGCCCCTTCTAAATGTTTGAACTTTGAATAGAGCCAAAAATGAGAGGGGCAAATTTGTTTTTAGATTTTAAGAAGCTGCTCCAGCCAACTTTTGAAGTTATTTCACGGGCAATATTACAATTATAACATAATCTAACCAACTTTTCTCATAAATCCTGATATGGCGAACAAAACTAGAAAAATGACTGTTTTTGTAGCCTTTGTTAAGCATGCTATTCTCTTTGTAAGATCCCTACATAACATTTAGAATTAGTTAAATATTTTATTTTATTTATCATTGTTACATTCGATCCTTAGTATTCTAATTATTAACAAATATATTTTTGACTAAATGGGAAATTAAGTAAACCCCCATGTGTTACATAAATTAGCATTAAGCACCCTTTAGTTTTGAAAATAGGACCATATACGAATCGAGTCAAGTCGAGTATTTGGCTACTCAATCTCACTTCAGCTGTTATAGTACCAAGTTCGAGCTCAAGCTCAACACCAAAAAGGGGAGCTCGAGCTCAAGATGTCTTACTAGCCTCAATAATGTCCAAGTCTGATAGGGAACACCCATTGATTGGCAAAATTACCATTTTGCCTCTTTGCAACCCAAACAACCTACCCCCATAACTAAAAAAATGACACTTTGTCCCTTATTCAACTCAAGCACCGAACTTGCATAGTGTAGTCATTGCTACTGCCCTCGTTGATGACTCTCACAACTTCAACGTAGCCACCAGAGGCCTTGAAGGCCTTGCAAAAGTAGTTGGAGGCCACCAAAAACCTTGCAATGGCCATGAAAGGCTTAGAACCTCACAACTACTATGAAAAGGCTTGGAGGCCTCAAGCCGACACTGATAAAGGCCATTAACTAGCCTCTCGAAATTGGCAAAGGTCTGAACTGGCCCTTTTCGACACCTTAGAGGTTGGCTTTAGCCTCCATCGACACCATATGTGCCTTAACTAGGGTTGGCAGATTTTGAGTATGGGTACAAGTAGTAGTTTCTCTATCCCCGCCCCCGAACACCAAACATAATCCCTAAACTCTCCTTTCCCCAAAACTTTTAGACCTATTCTGCCCTTAATTAAATACCATTTCGGACACAATTACCCTCAAATGTCTACCAAATAGCAATCCCCAACCCCCCTACATTTGAGGAATTAGCTAAAACACCATAATTGCAAAAAACATTAAAAGTTAACAAAATACTCCCAGCCACCCAAGACCACCGTTGTGCGCCGACGACAATCGTTGTAATGGCGCACGACCGGCAGGATCTGGCTGGTCATGCACCAGTAAGGCTGTTTCTGGCCAGATCTGACCGTTTTCATGGTTGTTTGATGGCCAAATCTGTGGCCGTTTCATGGCCACATCTTTAGCCATCAAACGAGATCCATGGCCGAAAATTTCTTTGCCTACACACGACCGGCCATATACGCTCGGTTGTGAGCCATTTCGTCGACTGCCAGCGGCAACGGCAATCATGGCTGGCTGCCAGCAATGGCTTGGGGTGGGTGGGAGTGATTTTGCTACAAATTAAAGTTTTATATGGCTGGGGTGTTTTAGGAAAATTTTAAATGTAGGTGGTTAAAAGAAATGATTTAAAAATAATAATATTATTAATATTTAAAAAGGAGGACAATTTAGTAATCTATATAACATACCCACCCATTTATCCTTCCAACCAAACATATAAATATAACATACTCATCAAGTTATTCGAACCAATCAAGTACATTTCCCTAAACATTCTCAGTAATCTTCAATATGATCTATCTTTCCATTAATATAACATCCCTTTATAATAAAACATTATATGATTAATAAAATAAATTGGACAATAATGCCCTTATTTTGAAATCATTTTACATGAACATGTCATTACAATTTTACCCTTAATTATTTAAGTTTTTCGACAATAATGCCCTTATATTTAAAACAAATTGCAGGCCACCCAAGACCACCATAATCTGTTAGCCACCGCCGTCGATTGTTGGCCAACCACCACTGACAATCAATGGAGTGACGCATGATCGACCGGATCTGGTTGACTGTGCACCGATTTGATTGTTTTCGGCCAGATACATGACCCTTAACGGCCATAGATCTATGGAAGATCTAGTCGTTAATGGTCAGAATAGATCTAGCCATTTCTGACCAGATCCACGGCCAGGTCGGTGCACAATCAGCCAAATTCATCTGGTTGTGCACCGTTCCGGCGATTGTCGGTGGTGGTCAGCATCCAGCAGTTGCTTGGGGTAGGTGGGGTATTTTGCTACAAATTAAACTTTTATATAGCTGGGGTGTTTTACCAGAATTTCAAATATAGGGGTTTAAAAAAATGATTTAAAAAATAATATTATATTAATATTTAAAAATGGGAGCAATTTAGTAATGTATATAACATATCGACCAATTTATCCTCCCAACCAAACATGTCAATATCATACACCCACAAATTTATTCCAACCTAACTAAACACATTTTTCTAAACATTCCTAGTAATCTTCAAGGTAATACATTTTTCCATTAATATAACATTCACAGTAATACAACATTCCATGAACCAAACGCACATGTAATAAAATATTCCCTAAGCTAAATGGCCTCAAAATGTTATATTAAATATGTTTGGTTAGATTGGAATAAATTGATAGGTGTAAAAAATTAATATGTTTGGTTGGCAGGAATAAAAGAATGTTGAGATAAGCTTTTTACTGAATTGCCCTTTTTTTAATATTATGATTATTTTTAATATTTGGATTATTTATTTAACCCCCTACATTTGAGAATATAGCTAAAAATATCTCAGTCACAATAAAACTTTAAAATTTAACAAAATACCCCCGTTCACCCAAGACCACAGTCAGCCGCCAGTCACCACTGTCAGTGCACTACCGGTAGAGGAAAATAAGGACATGGTTTTGTAGAGGAGAGTGAGGTGGTTTGATAGGTGGTGATAGGGTGAATTTCTAACCGTCCAAACAGTCAAAAAAAGGCTTACAAAATGGCAAATTGGACAAAAATGAAATGGGCATAGCCGTCGATCAAGCTTTGCAGGGTTTCGAAGAGGAGCTGAAGGGGTGTCGATCAGTGCAAGTGAAGGTGATTTCCGTTGGAAAACGTGACTGAAAAAAGGTCAAGAAAATGGGAAAATGCATGGAAAAGCAGTGGGCTTCGCCGACCATTGGAGGCAGCTCCAGTGACAAGGTTTGGTGGGATTTGAAGAGGAAAGCGAGAGGAGTAAGATGGTGGTGGTTGGGGCTGACGGTGATGCCAGATTCAGTCCAGATCAGGCTTAATATCATAGGCTATGCAGAGGAAAAAATCACCAAAAAAGCCCAGATCCGGTTGGTCGTGCGCCATTCGGGCGACGATGGTCAGCGACCGACAGTGGTCTTGGGTGGTTGGGGGTATTAATTTGGGGATGTAATTTGGTGGAAATACAAGGGTAATAATGTCATAAAAATCTTGTGTATAAGGATAAATAGTTCATGAATATTTTTGTAAATTGTTTTCAGAACAAGGGCATTATTTTCCAAAAAACTTATTACTTAGGGTTAAAATTGTAACAAAATTAAGATTAACAAGTAATCTTAGAATATCTAAGAAAGAGGTGGTATTCAGATTACCACCTATATAATATGCAGTGATTACTATTTGTATTGGAAGATTACTGAAATTTTTTATTACCTGGCAATCAAACATGATAATGTGGGTGTGTTCAGTTTATGGAATGTTGTATTATTGGGAATGTTATAGTAATGGAAAGATAGATTACCTTGAAGATTACTGAGAATGTTTAGGGAAATGTGTTTAGTTAGGTTGTGGGTATGTTATATTGATATGTTTGGTTGGGAGGAATAAATTGGTGGGTATGTTATATAGATTACTAAATTGCCCTCCTTTTTAAATATTAATATAATATTATATTATTTTTTTAAATAATTTCTTTTAACCCCCTACATTTGAGATTTAGCTAAACCACCCCAACCACATAAAAGTTTAATTTTTAACAAAAACACCCCTACCCACCCAAGCCATTGTCGGTCACCTAAACTATCATCGGTTGTCGATTAGGAAGTACAATGGAGATGTTCTTTGAGGGGTTTTGAAGAGGAGGTGAAGGGGAGTCAATCGGTGCAAGTAGGGGTGATTTCCAGTGGAAAACATGACCAGAAAAACGCCAAGAAAAAGGGAAATCGCATAGAAAAGCAATGGGCTTCGTCAACGATTAGGAGCAGCTATGGTGATAGGGTTTGGTGGGATTTGATGAGGCAAATGAGAGGAGTAAGATGGTGGTGGTTAGGGTCGACGGTGATTCCGGAATAAGCCTAGATCAGGCTTAACACCGGTGGCTACATAGAGGAAAAAGTCCAGATTTGACTAAAACAAGCCCAAATCCGCGGCCATCTGGCTGTTTCTAGCCATTGATCTGGCCGAAAACGGCCATATCGACGCATGGCTGGCCATATCCGATCTATCATGCGTCGTTTTAGTGACATTGGCCGGTGGTGGTGGTTGACTGTCGACAGTCTCTTGGGTGGCTTGCAATTTGTTTTAAAAACAAGGGCATTATTGTCTTAAAAACTTAATTAATTAGGGGTAAAATTGTAATGACAAGGTTCGTATCAATTAATTTCAAAATAAGGGCATTATTGTCTAAAAATTTTAATAATTAAAGGGAAATTATAACAAAATTAAGATTATCAAGTAATCTTAAAATACTTAAGAAAATAAAGATAATCAGATTAGCACTTATATAATCAACAGTAATTATTATTGATTTAAAAATATTATTAGGATCTTATATTACTTGACAACCAAATATAGTAATATAAGTAATATAAGATGACGTTACTTTAATAATGAGAATTACCTCCAACCAAATATATCATATTAATAATATAATATAATATTATTAGAGTACGAGGATTACCTCCAAACAAATGCACCTAGCTAGATTTTTCAGGTCAGTCAGCAGTGGGGGCTATGCGTAATCCCCCACTTTACCTTTGGTGGCTCTGTCCTCTGAAACATGATTAAATAATTTTGTAAGAGGGAGAGGTTGTACCTAGTAGCTAATATTTATTGCTTCACATAAGTAACATGACCATCAATAATTGAACTGAGGGCTCTCACGCTTCTCATTTTAATAATCGCACCAAAACTTCTGTCCATTCTTAATCAGTACAAGTTCAATAAGTATTCATTCTCTAGAGCAACTTCTCAATTTTATATTTAATAAAATAAATGAATAAAAATTATAAAATGTTAGGTACTGGGCCACCTCATCTCTTCAAAGTCATAATTTTTTTGGCCATTTCCCCCCTTAATGCTCTTTACTCTTTTCGTCTTGTCGAAGAGGAGAACAAACGGCGTTTCGAATGAAAATGGTTCGTACCGATTCCGACTCGGCGGAAGCAATCGCTGGCAACGAAGATCTACTAACTGAAATCCTCTCACGAATTCCCGTAAAACAACTCATCAAATTCAAATCCGTATCAAAATCCTGGCTTTCTCTCATCTCCACCTCCACATTCTCTCGTATTCACACTCTCAAAAATCCTTCCTCATCAATCTCAGGACTCTTCCTCCGGAGAACGCCGACAGAGTTCCAATTCCTCTCCATCCACGCCAATTCTTCACTCAAACCTCTCTTTTATCCTCTCAATTTCGCTTCAGACCCCGCAGGTATCAAATACTTGCAATCTTGCAATGGCTTAGTTCTCTGTTCTAGTTTCCGCAAACTTGGCTATAAAACTCAATATTATGTTTACAATCCCACCACTAACTGTTTCTTCACACTCCCTCCCTTCACTGATGAATCAAAAACCGCTGTTTTCGGTGTTAATTTAGCTTTCGAGCCTTCAAAATCACCGTATTACAAAGTAGTTTGCGTTCGTAGTAGTACTGAGAAATCAATTTACTATTACCAAACCGACATCTACGATTCTCGAATTGGAGCATGGAGGCTCTCCGGATCTACTTTTATTGCGCCATTTGATATGGTTTTTGATAATGGCGTTTTCTGGAACGGATCAATTGTTTGGATTAGCCCACACGGTGCTTCGATTTATTTTGATCTTACTAACGAGCGCCTAAATAAGATGTCTGATCTTCCTGTTCTGGACAATTGGAGCAAGAGGAGGTTTCGATATTTTGGAGAAAGTTGCGGCCATTTGCATCTGATGGAGATCTATGGCGCTCGTGCTACTCGATTTAAAGTGTTTCAATTGGAGAAAGATTATTGTAATTGGACTGTGAAGTACGAAATTGATTTGGAGGGAGTTGTTGGTATATATTCAGAGATGGTGAGGAGTTATCTCGACGTTGATGACTCAAATTATTATGCGTTTGTGCCTCTTCTTGTTGTTGGGGACAAATATGGAGTTGATGCATCGCTGTTGCTGCACATTCCTGGTAAGATAATATCTTATAATATGAGGGATAAAAGTTTTATTGAGTTGGTAGCTTTTAATGATGATAAAAAGAGCAAGGGATTTGGATGGCTTGATGCTTATCCCTACATTCAGTCTTTGGCTCCCGTTTGTTGATGGAATTTGATTTTCATTGTCGTAATTACATTATATATGATATGATTGTGAAGAGTTTGTTGTATAATTTTGCTAAATTAAGCTGAATTAGTGGATGTGATGAACAGAGTTTAGAACCTGGAATTGGCAATTACTCATGTTAATCTTTTGAATAAATAAATAAAACAACATAGCTACTCAATCGAAGAGTTAAAGTTAACAATGAAGAATGGTATTTTTGTAACTTCATTCACTTTGCCATAGTTAACTTAATATAACTTGAGGATGTGTTTGGTTAGGGGTAATCCCAAGTAATGTCATCTTATATTACTTGATTATCCGTTTGGTTGTCAAGTAATATAAAATTACGGTAATCTTTCAAAACCAATAATAATTACTGTTTGTAATATATAAGGTAATCTAATTACTATGCTTAGATATTTTAAGATTATTTAGTCATCTTAATTTTGTTACAATTGAACCCTTCACTATAAAAATTTTTGGACAATAATGCCCTTATTTTTAAATTAATTACATGAACTCTACTATTACAATTTTACCCCTAAATAATTAAAGTTTTGGATAGTAATGTCCTTGTTTTTAAAAAAATTTACAAGCCACCCAAGAGGACTGCTGTAGCCGGCCACCACCACCACCACCACCATCGGCGACTACTGTCGGCCAACATTGTTGGAATGGTGCACGACTGGCCAGATTTAGTCCACCATGCACCGATATGACATTTTTCGGCCATATCAATGCCGTAAACGGTTAGATAGCCATGGATCTAAGATTTTTTAGGTTAGGCAGTCGCCCTTATTAAGCTCGACCTGGGCTGATTTCGGCATCACCGTCGGCCCCAACCACCACCATCTAACTCCTCTCGTTGTCCTCTTCAAATCCCACCAAACCCCATCACTGGAGTTGCCCCCAATCGCCAACGAAGCCCATTGTTTTTCTATTATTTCCCTTTTTCTCGGTGCTTTTCCGATCGCATTTTTCTACTTAAAAAAGATTCTGTATAATTAATTTTTTTTCAAAACTATTAAAATATTGAAATCCTGAACAAACAAATGAAAAAAAGAAAAAGAAGAGAAGATCATGCCGCATGCGTAAAGATTCCAGAGTTATTTTTTTCATGGTAGTTTAAGAATTGAGACAATACTTCGTTTGACATCCAGTTAGATTCCATGGCGGACCCAAAAAGCCACAACAGTCAAACACCAACAACAAAAACCCAAAAAAAATGTTGGCAAGAATCTTTCCAAAGCCAAACAACACACCAAGAAAGAATTTTTCTGTGTTGCTCTAGGTGTCTCTTTACATGTTAATCCATTGTACATGCTCAAAGACAACCCGATGTTAACCCATACGATAATCTGATTGTTGATTATGTGTGGCTTTTTTTTCTTCCAAAAATGATAGTCCTGATGGTGTTGAAGGTGATGGCATTTGGAAATTATCCGACCCAACCACTCGACCTGAATCGATTCCATATTTGGTAGTTCTTTTCTCTAGCATGGGTTGTTGATTTGTTATGAGGTGAACATTATGAATAGTACTTGGGTATTAGCAGCTTTAGCTTAAATAGCTTATTGGAATGAATTTGAAATCTGAAATCTGCAGATATTGAAAGCATTGGTTATCTTTAAAATTTCTCTGTTTTCTCTTGGTGGATTACTTTTCTTAGTTGATGCCTAGTTCTTTGAGCTCAGTTTCATGCTCATACTATGCTGAGCTATACAATTAATTATATATTTGAAAAATTCATCAATCTGTCGAATTTCGATGACCAGAAACTTTATTGGTATATAATAAATAATTAAATTGGTATAAAAACCATCCTTTTTTTTTCCCAATCTATCTATTTATATTACTTTTAGTTGGAATAGAGGTGTCGTTTGACTGGGATCTAATTGAGCAAGTGTGATCACTCATCTCTCAACTAAAGGCTGCATCTTTTGCCAATAAAATTTGTAGGGATAGACAGAGCTTTAAACTATGATGGCTTCGTTTGGTTGCATTTTGGAAATACTACTTTTAGTATTCCCAAAAAAGCTAAACAGTAAAATACTCAAAAACTCATAATATTATTCAACTTTTTTAAACCCCCTAAATTTGTTAATTTAATTAAATACCTATAAATATTTTTTAAAAAATTACAAAAACACCCCAATAATCCACATTTACCAGATTCCGACCACCACTACCGGAATCTGGTAAGATGGCGCACTACCGGCTGAATCTGGCCGGTAGTGCGCTAATCTAGCCTTTTCCGGCCAGATCCACGGTGGATCTGGCCGGAAAAGGCCAGATCTTTGGCCGTAACCAGTTGGTAACGACGGCCAACAAACGGTCAAATACGGCCAACAAACGGTCGTCGTTGACCATCAACGACGACCGTTTGTTGGCCGTCTTTGAATAGCAAATACGGCCAGATCTGGCCGTCAATGGCCAGATCTAGCCATAGATCTCTGGCCGGAAAAGGCCATATCGGCGCACGACCGGCAAGATCCAGCCGGTCATGCACCGATACGGCGACTCCGGCCACCCTCCGGCGGTGGTGGCCGGCTGTCCGTATTTGAGGGTGGGTTCGGGGTGTTTTTGTTAACTTTTAATGTTTTATTATAGGGGGTATTTTGTAAAAAAATAAATATAATGGGTATTTTATTAATTTATAAATCCTATATCGTAATATCCGCCCAATTTAACTTTTTTTTAACTTTTTTCAAAAAACTTTTCCCAAAAACACAAAATTGTGAACCAAATGGAGCCAATAATTTTAATATCGATATTGTTACAAAATATAGTCGGAAATTTATTCCAACAACCACTATTGGAAACTATATTAATTATGTTAATTTACATAATTTAGTTTTAGAATATTTTAATTAAAAGTCACCTTATTATCATATGGGGGCATTTAAGTAATTAAATTTATTATGTATAAAATGTATTCAGATTTCAAAATTAAGCTAGGAAATTCGAAAAGTTTTAAAAATAAGTGATAATTTGATAATCTAAACTCTAATTCTAATTAGATTTAAGATGTAAGTGGGAAAAATAAACACACTCCTAAAGGAAGTCAACGATTCATATTTTGAGGACATCAACAATAATCTCCTGTGTGTTTGTTTTATTATTTTTGAAAAAGTTGAGTTGAGTTATTATTAATTTATTAGAATGATAGGATTTGAATTTGAAAATGTGTTTTCATAAGATTATTTTTTAATCCCCTATATTTGTTAATTTAGTTAAACACCCTCTATAATTAAATACCCGCAATCGATGGCCGGCTATCGAGAATATGTAGGTGGGTGGGAGTGTTTTTGTTCATTATAAACTTTTTTTATTGGGGTGTTTAGTTAAATTAACAAACCTAGGGAGTTAAAAAAATCTAGGGTGCGTTTGGTTTATTATTTTGGATAGGATTTTGAGAAAATATTTGGTAGCTGAATAGAGGAGTATTACGAGGTAAAATTTAAAAATTTTTAAAAAACCTCCTAAGTTTGCTAACTTAATTAAACACCCCAATATATAAAAATTGTCTAAAATGACAAAAACATGCCCACCACCCGCAATGCTAGATTCCAGCCACCACCGTTGAAATCTGGTCGAAAAATTGCGTTACGATATAGACCGGTCGGATCTATGTCGTAACGCGTCGATATAGCCTTTTTCGGCCAGATCCACCACGGATCTAGCCGGAAAAGGCCAGATCTATGGCCAGATGTAGCCGTCGACTGCCGCAAAGGTCCATCTTTGGCCGTCGTTAACAACCAGATCTGGCATTTTTCGGCCAGATCCACTATGAATCTGGTCGGAAAAGGCTAGATCGATGAATAACCGACCATTTTCAGTTGTGGTGTAAGCCGTTGTGACAGATTCCGACTACCAATGACGGTGGTTGCCGAAATCTGGCAAATATGGGCGGGTGGCGTGTTTTTGCTAATTTTTAAACTTTTTTGGGGGTATTTATGAAATTAATAAACTTAAGGGGTCTAAAGAATAAAAAAATACACTAATATTTCTTAAATAATGTGCCAAACGATATTTGGGGAATAGGATTGGGAATATAGATAGAAATATTGAATCAAACGCACTCCTAAATATTTTGAGTTAAATAGAATATGATTGGATTTTGAGAATAGTGAAACAAACATATATTTCTATGGATTTTGTTAAAATCATACTAAAATTCAGGGAGCAGTTTCAGAAAAAATCCAAAATATAGGGAATGTTGTAATTACACTAAAGTATGGGGAGGTCAAATAATTACCCAAACATTATAAGCTGTTTAATCGAGGAGGTAGGGTTTATAATCATACGAAGCCTTGAGAAAGAGCGACAAGGAGAGACAGAGGCAGAGAGAATGGGTTCAAGGGTAACACTGAAGAGCAAAGGCAAGAGCGTAAAGGGAGCGAAAGCAGCGGAGGAGAAATCAACGGCGGATTATTTGAAAGAGTGGAGCACATGGACCATGAAAAAGGCTAAAGTCATCACTCACTACGGTTTCATTCCTCTCGTTATCATCATCGGCATGAACTCCGATCCCAAACCCCAGCTCTATCAGCTCCTCAGCCCCGTCTGATAAGCTTCCTTTCTGTTTGATTTTATTAATATAAATGAAAGGCTTTTTATCTGTCGAGTCTACATGATTTGAGGAAATTAGGTTTTGTTTCATGTGACTTTACTTTCTTGTTTGCTATGTAACTTTATGGATTCCTCCCATCTATCATAATAACTACAATTTGAATTCTATATTCTCTTTTTAGGTTTTTTGATTGAAGGGTTCTATTTGATTTGGTGAATTTGTTTAATTGAATAAATCAACGTATAGTTGAAATATAATTTATTGTCTGGTCAATTTTCTTATTCTTTTTGGATTGTGGAGCTTTATGTTTTCATTGTCCAGATTAGACAAATCATAATATTTGTTGTAGAAAAATTGTTGATCATTTTGAATCAAATATCTGACATATAGCCTCTGTTTTGGCCAAATTGGCAAACTGAAACTTCTTTTTTTGTTTAGTTGCCAAAGATTTATGGAAAAGAGAGTGAAGGTTTATACTTATTTATCTTACATTTGAAAAAAAAAATGTTGAAATAGTTATTGTTCATAAAGCTTAAGAAAGCTATAACATCTTAGTCCAATTGTGGCATAGGATCAGGTAAGTAGAATTATGGTTTAGTCAGGTCTAGATAATGTGGTTTTACAATTTTCTTGGTCGGGTTGTGGTAAACCTCAGGAAGAAAATAAATGATTTTTCATGAACTTATATAGTTGGTTGCTTCAATTTTCTAAATTAATAGAGACATAATATGGTTAAATAAATGCTTTAGGCATAGTTTGTTACTGATGACTAGTTTGCTTGCTGAAGTTGGTATTAAGTTTTGTCGTTTTAAGCCCCTTAATTTCTTTTGCGTCATTTCTAGTAATGGAGCGCTTAATAAAAGGAAACCACAATGGTCAGCTTGTATTCTAATCCACGTGGTTTCCAGTTATAATTTGCTGGTGATTTGTTGCTGACTTTTCTTTGTGAGCCAGCCTACATATTTGTTTTGTTGACAATGCTTATATATTTCTATATAATTTATAGATTCATATTTACCTCCCTAAGCCCTGAATCCAAGCCTTCTCAACTTTACGAAGTACCAAGTTAGGTTTGTTGGACAGAAATTTTAGTTTCCTTGGGTAACTGAAACTGTAATCTTTTGATTCCCTGCATTCTTTAGCAACTGAGTGGGCTTCTGCATTTCTGAAAGCTGTATAGGAGGCTTTTCTTTGATCATTTATGTGAACTTCAACAGATTTGTCTAAAAGATTTTGTTTTACAGATATTTGGTAAAAGAAAGATTACAGTGTAGTTCTTTTCTCTTGCATGTGTTGTGATGAGGTGAACATTATGAATAGTACTTGGCTATTAGCAGCTTTAGCTTTAATAGCTTATTGGAATGAATTTGAAATTTGAAATCTGCAGATATTGAAAACATTGGTTATGTTATCTTTTTAATCTTTAAAATTTCTCTGTTTTCTCTTGGTGGATTGCGTTTCTTAGTTGATGCCTAGTTCTTTGAGCTCAATTTCATGCTTATATTACTAATGCCCTTTGCTGAGTTATACAATTTATTTGTGATAACCTTAAGATCCTCTGAGACTGTCCTCATCTGGATCGCTTTCCCCCTTTCTTAAACAAACAATTTCCCCTCGATAGTGAAAGATTATGAAATGGATAATATCGGAGATTGAAAACTTGATCCAGTATGCTCACTCGCTGTAACTACTAGACTATCACTGTATTTCTAGCTGGCCCTTGATGCTTGTGCCCTTCCCCATCTAACCTTTCCTCCACTACCAGTCCTAGCAATCGAATAATCATTGCCTCGCTCCAACCATAGAAGACCCACATTAACTCAATCTTCCCTTGGCTTTCACTGGAATAGAATACCTGCACCAGCAGCATAAAGCCAAGTTCTGGAGCCTCTAGTTTAATAGGTGGTGGGGCTGCACAGTCTCATTCCTGCCATTCCGGGCGAGCCAGACGGTTGGTAGCACGGTTGAAAACGCTTGTTAGCACGAATGGAATGGTATAGATGTCTTTCATCCAATACAATAATGAGAAGAATAATTTGCTTAATAATGTTGCCAACTGCTTGTGGTACAGTGTAATCCAATTTATTTATTTTTCCCTCACATTTGGGATTCAGAGCATGTTTGAGTTTGTGCTAAAAGTTCATATACACTGCAGTTGTACTTTTCATGTGTGGCAGTTTGGAATTTTCAAATGATTCTTTTGGCAATCGTTTGTCCGTATCATATTGAAGCTGTGACCATTATCTGAATTTAGTCTGTATGTAATGCTTGTTTTCTGGTGGTGTTGTGGAATGTTTGCATGTGTGAGAATTCTTTTTTTTTTTTTTTTTTTTTTTTTTTTTTTTTTTTTAAAGGTGGATGAGTGTATTACTTGCTCATGAGCAGGGTTGGCCTAGAGCTAAGCCTTAGGTTATGCAAAGTACCAAAGTCGTTGCATTTATGAGTCTATGATTTGTGTCATTGGCTGGTACTGTCACCGCTTGAATCAATTAGCCTATTAGTGATGACCTAACCATCCTATAACACAATACCCAGTTTATTTCTATCCGATGTGAAGTCACAACATTTTTTCCCACGAAATTCCATGATGTTGTTGTTACCTGTGCTACTCTTAAGCCATTTGACTTGCCCTTGGGTTGTGCCACTCAACCTAACATCAAGTTTTAGAGGGGTTCTCTTGCGCTCATTTGCTTGATATGGAATTGTATTTAAATCTTCTCTGTGCAGTCTTGCCTTCTCTTGAAGGCCGTCTATATATAACAATTTTTACAATGATGTATATTGAGAGAGGTGTTTCTTTTCTCTCAACTCCATTTTTCATCAGGATAGAGAGTTGAAACCAAGCTCATTTTGAGCTTTTCTTACTTGGTTGTGTGTCACCCTTGGGTGGTTCCTCTCTACATAATCCTTTGTGAAAGACTTGGCATGGACATTAGGAGTTTACACAGCTAATGAGTTTGTCACGTGCCAACCATCAAAAATCTATCTTGTTTCCTATCCACCTGTATAAACCCAATCTGATGCATTTCTATATAAGTGGTGCAAATAAGACGTTAGCCCTTTGATCATAGTTCTAGATTCATTATTTAGATGATTTCTCTTGCAATGCAGTGCAAGGTCGTGTTGGCATGTTGGATTTGCCATTTTATACAAAGTTTGGGATTATTTCAGTAGCAGTAGCATAACATCTGTTATGATGATATTGCTAGAATTTGTTGATATCTTCCGCTTTTCCTGTTTTAATAGTTGCAATGCATTTTTACTAGTAAATCTGATTAAGCCTTACCTTCCTTGTGCATTCCTTTTTTGGTTAATCAATTATGCATTAGCCATTGTGGAATATTAGTGGTACATTACAAATGATATTTTTGATGTGTTTGGAGTAATTTATATGACGATAATGTTATTTGTATACATATAATCACAAACTTCAGTGTTACCTTATTGGGATGTAACATATGAGGGAGGAGGCCATTGTTCTATTTATAATAATTTCTTTTAAATTGAAGAGCAATTGTTTAGACCTCTTTTAAATAATTTTGAATGGCAGTCAATACACCTATATGAATTTATACAGTTGATGGAAGAAATTTGGAAATTAATTCTCAGATAGCCTGAGTTTAGGAATTAAGTTAATAATTTTATTGAAGATAATACAATTCAATTGCTTTGCTCACACCCCAGTTTTGATAGTTATGAAATCCTATTCTACAATTTGTTTTGTGATTATTATGAGTGGTCTCAGTGAATGAGTTGTTATTGGAGTATGGTCATCTATCGTATATTGATTTTGTTTAGCAACTCATTATATTGATTTTGTAATTGGAACTTGTGCTTTCACACCAGCTAAGTCTAATTAATCTTTGAATTTGCAATAGCATCCTTAGATACCTACCACACTCCTATCATTAGTTTTTGTTGTTAAATGAAATAAAACATAACAAAAAGTTTCTAGAATATACATATTCATAGTAAATAATACAAAACTTAAAAGTAAGAATGGTTATGAAAATTGCATATTTATATTTCTTCATTCTTAAAATTGAAATACAAATATAAAATATATTTAAAATAATATAAACTTGTAAAAAATTTAAATTGCATTACTTGATAAATAAAATTTATCAGAAAAAACATATATAATATTGATAAAATTTCATGAAACATGGTAATGTAATAAAGAAACTAAAATGCATTTTAATATATTAATAAAAGATTGATTACAATAATATACCATCTATTTTATCAATAACATTAGGATTAATATCAGCATTATTATGCAAAGCATAATGCATTTCATCAAGTATGATGAACAATTATTATTAATGTGCAAATTCAAAATATCCATTGATAATGATTCACTGCATAAGTAATATATCATAAATATTTGACAGTCAAACCTTATTTCTTGATTTTTTTTTTTTTTTTAATCCTCTAATCTTTGATACTCTTACAATTTTCTCAAAAATCTAATCTTAATCAACATCACCATTTTACCAAAATTCAAAACTTTCTGCTTCAAATGACGAATAAGTTAAGCTCGCAGTCGCCTTTCTCTTCTCCGATCAAAGCTCACCTCAATCAAAATCAAGGCACTCAACCTTCTTTTGAATCGATGCACTTTGTTGAGAGCAGAAGGTCTCTCTAATCTCTATCAACTTTTAGAATTCAGTCATCTCCTAACCAACAAATCCTAATTTTGTTGAAATTTCAGGTGAAGGGTGGAAGCAAGAGCTCATCAGGTTGAAAGGGATTTTCGAAAATTCTACATATATAATATCTTGAGAAAACTCTTGCACACGAATTTTACCAAAATTTTGCATATAAAATACCAAAATCCGAAACGAGAGGTAATTTCTTCCCAGACCGTAACTCCATCGGTCTTGCTGGATTGGGGATGGTTGGAACTCGTTATTTTTCCTGCTCATCTCTTTGGTTTGTTGTTTTTTATTCAAGTGCTTTATTTGAAATTGGGTTGATATACATACCAAGAAATGGTGAGAGGATCGAAGATTGTTTCATGTGTACCAATTCTTCAAGGTTCTAGAATTCTACAACATCATCACCATATTAGGTTGGAGTGAAACTAGGTTTTGCAATTTCAATGACCCGGTTTGGGCCCTAAGGTCGATCAGATTGGTCGCTACGTTCCACCATCTAATAGCAAGTCAATCTGGGTTAATTGATTAAGTCGTTTTATCTTTAGTTCGGATTGATGGAGGCTTTGGTTCCCGGTTTGGCCCTAAGTCGGTCGAACTGGTCATTACTATTCCACCAGTCTGACAGTAAGTCACTCTAGGCTAATGACGAAGTCGGGTTTATCTTCGTCCGGACTAATGGAGGCTTTGGTTCTCGGTCCGACCGTCGAATTGATCGCCAGGCTGGGCTGGGTTTCGAACACTGGTTTGTATCCTGAAACTGTTGCTTAAGTTATTGCCACTACTGGAGGCTAAGTTTATTACGATATAAATTCAGGGGGAACAAGCCTTGCACCCTATAGAGGTCGTAATAGGAGGTTGTAGTAAGCCTTTTCATGGCCATGAGAGGCTAAAATGGTCTCCCAAAGGCAACAATGAGGTCAATCTAATGCCCTTAATCTTGTTGGCCGTGGGAGGTTGGATTTATAAGAAAGCAAATAAGGGGGAGATGAAAAAGGGGAAGAATATGGGAGGAAGAAGGAGGACAGGGAAGAAAAATTAAAGAAGGGGGGAAAGGAAGAAAAAGAAAAAAAGGAAAGGAGAAAAGAAGAAAGAAAATCATTAGGGTGTGTTTGGTTCAATGAATGTTATATTAATGGAAAGATAGATTACCTAGAAAATTAATGGGAATGTTTAGGGAAATGTGTTTTGTTGGTTGCAATAAATTGGTAAGTATATTATATTAATATGTTTGGTTGAGAGGAATAAATTGGTGATATGTTATATAAATTACTAAATTGCCCTCTTTTTAAAATATTAATATAATATTATTTTTATTATTAATTTTTGAATAATTTCTTTTAACCCATGCATTTCAGATTTAGCTAAAACACCCCAAAAAAAAAAAAAATTTAAAAATTAACAAGAACACTCGCACCCACCCAAAGCCACTATCGGTGGCCTACCACTACCGCCGGCAGCGACGAAAGTGGAGATCTGGCCGTGAAATGACGGCTATTTCACGGCCACAGATTTGGCCGTGAAAGGCCAGAGGTGGCTGTTTCTTGCCATGGATTTGTAATCTATGGACGAAAACAACCTTATTGACGCACAACCAACCAGATATGGCAGGTCGTGCACCATTCCGTCACCGTCGACGGCGACGAAAGTGGAGATCTAGTCGTGAAAGGCCATATATGGTTGTTTCTGGCCATGGATCACAGCGTACAATTGACCAGATATGGTTGGTCGTGCGCCATTCCGTCACCACCGGCGGCGACGAAAGTGGAGATCTGATCGTGAAAGGTCAGATATTTGACCATGAAACGACAACCGTTTCATGGCCACAGATTTGGCCATGAAAGGCTATCTAGTTGTATGAAGTTGGTAACGGCGACGAAAGTGGAGATCTAGTCGTGAAAGGCCAGATATGGTTGTTTCTGGCCATGGATCACAGCGTACAATTGACCAGATATGGCTGGTCGTGCGCCATTCCGTCACCACCGACGGCGACGAAAGTGGAGATCTGGTCGTGAAAGGTCAGATATTTGACCATGAAACGACAATCGTTTCTTGGCCACAGATTTGGCCGTGAAAGGCTATCTAGTTGTTTTTGGCAGATCCATGGTCGAAAACAGCGTTATCGGCGTACGACTGGCCAGATATGGCTGGTCATGTGCCATTTCGTCACCGCCGGCAATGGTGGCCAGATCCAGCCACCACCATTGGGTAATTTTTTAAATTTCAGGGGTATTTATGTCCAAAAAACTTTGTATATAAGGATAAAATAGTCAATTTGTATTTTTGTAAATTGTTTTTAAAATAACGGCATTATTGTTCTAAAATTTTATTAATAAATGGTAAAATTGTAACAAAAATAAGATTGTTATATAATCTTAAAATACCTAAGAAAATTGAGGTAATCAGATTTCCTCCTATATTATCAATAGTAATTACTATTGGTATTGGAAGATAACCAGAATATCATATTACTTGACAACCAAATGTGATAATCAAGTAATATAAAATATATCATTAATCTTATATAACCTCCGACCAAACATACCTTTAGGGTTACTATGAAAGTTTCACCAAAGGTCAAAAATACCCTCCTTAAAAAACTGAAATATCAACAATACTCCCAGGTCAATTAATTTTAATTGAAAGTTATTCGGGTTTGTTCGGTAATAACACCACTCAATTTTTTATTACTATTAATAATGTCACTAAAATCCAAATCTTAAAATTAAAACCCGTTTGGTTATGTTTTTGGGAAAATAAATTTTGTTTTCCAAGGACATAAAATAGAAGTTGTTGGGGGCTCCTTTTAATGGTTTATTATTTTTTATTTTTCACATAACACAAAAAATATTGTTCTCTTTTTTAAGCAAAGGAATCACCAAAAACAATAAAGCACTTTATATAGTTCTCTCAAATTATTTTTTTAGAACTATAAAATAATTTTAAGTTGTTTTCCTCTTCATAATTTTTTTGTAAATTAATTAAAAATATCAATAAAATATTTTAATTATAAATTCACAATTTTTCTGTTATTGTCCAAAAATTATAAAATATGTTTTTCATTGTTTTTATATATCAATATTAATGCATCCTCCAAAAATTGAAAAATAGAAATTAATTGTTTTATTTCTATTACAAGTTTATTTTCAAAAAAAAAAAAAAAAATTGAACGACCCCAACACATTTCCTAAAATTAGATATACCAAGTAATATTTTAGAGAAATTCCTGCTTAATTCTTCCTGGGCCCATAAATTTGCCCTTAATCGTCAAAGTAAGTTAAACTCAGTGGGAAAAAAATAATTACATTATATTAAGGCATTCTCATTGAGCTTTCTTAGGTTTAACCAAATAACAAGTTCTCCTAAGAGTTAAAAAATAACGTAATTTCCTCTAATGTTAGTAAACCGTTAAATTGTATTCGATGAGTAAGCAAATATTTACCAAATTACCCCTATGTCATTTATTTTAACACCAAAACTCAAGGCAAATTGATATTTTCCCACTCTTGGTTTAAGAAACTATCAATGTTCTATCTTCCGTTAGTCTTCATCTAGACGAATTTTCATTTGACGAGCTTTAACCATTTAAATATCATTTTTACCCTTCTAAATCTATATTATGAGAAAATGAATAAATTGATAAATTACTTTAATAACCTAAATTAATAAAATTAGAAAATAACCACACATTTTTCAATTTGCACCCTCTTGTTCATCTCTGTAATTTTCAAACCACAAGACAAAAAATCAAAATTTTACATCATCAACCATCACTGAGCACATCAAAATCGAAACTCATCACATATGGTGTTGTGGCTACTACTTTCTTTGAGATTGAACTGAAATATGTAAATCATTATAAGAAAGTTATCGACAAAGTGTTGTATCCGGTTGGATCAATTTCTTAATTCAACACAAAGCCTTTTGACATGGCAGAGAGAGGAAACAAAGCTTTCACTGAGAAAGATTACTCGATTTCATGGCTTGACTCAAAGTAAACCAACTTAGTAACTTTACGTTTGTTTTTGGAGTTTATGTAGATTTACAAAGTCACAGCTTTCAAAGATTGCTGTAGGCCTTGAAGCTTCAAAACCCTGTTTCATTTGGGTCATTAAAAATGGTTTTTTTGTAGAGGATTTTGAGGATAAAGGACACATAATAAAGGGTTGGTGGGTTAAGTTCTCATATTGAACCTCCTTGCAATTGGTGGGTTTATGACCCTCTGGGTGGAACTTGGTTGTGCCCATTCAGTTGAAAATCAAAGTTCCAATTGGTGAGCCGCAATGGCATGGTCTTGGCTGCGCGGCGTTGCAATGGACTAACCTGGCCAAGGCACTGTTTTTAATTTAATTGTTTTGTTTTAAAATTTGTGAAAGTTTTGGAAAAGAGATTAGGTTTAATTATCTCTAAGGTTATAGTATATTCATCATAAAGATTGTAATACCCTTTGACCGTTAAGTTTAACGGTTTGAATTAAAAAGTCGGTGGAATGTTGATAGTTTTCAGAACCTGGGGGGGTTGGGGTTGGGCTTGGGCTTGGGGTTGGAAGGGTGAGAGAAGTAAATATATAAAAAATTGATAAAATATTATTATTAGATCAGCTTATGTTATCTTGCTACCTCTGTCTCCTTCTCATTCTTTTCTCTCTCTTACCTTCGACGAACCCGAAGAAGAAGCTGAAGAAACTTGTAAAGAAAATCATCTAAATTTTGTAAGAACAACCATTCTCTCTCGTTTCAGATCTTTTCACTTTTCTTCTCTTCCATCTTTCTGTATTTTCCTTTCTTTTTTTTTTTTTTTTTGGATCGGATCCTCGTTCTTCACGTGTATTTTGCTGAGTTTATTTTATTTTATTTTTGCTTGTTTTTTCTTCATCCTCGTTTCCATTTTATAATTAAGGTGTAAATATTAAATCTTGATAGACGTATATATGTTAGATCCATTTTCTTCTTGTAATTCTGATTGCTATTTGTCAGCTTTTCAGCGAAGAAATGTGAATGCTTGAATATATATTTTTTTTCAGTAATTTTTCTGTGGATGTACGGTGCAGCTGATAAAAAATGTGAAGATATAAATTTTTCTGCCTTTTGTTTATTGTCATTGGTTAATGGTTAGTGGATAGCTGTTTAAAGTGGTTGTATATGTTCTGTTACAAAAATTCCAGAAAATGCTGTCAATTTGAGATGAGGATGAGCTGCTATATATTTGCCCCCAATTGTAGGCTTAATGATACATGATATTTTGGGGACATATTATTGGAATGACTGGTAATGCATGAAGTGTTTTTTTTTTTTCCCGAATGAGAGATTTCCAGAACAGGGAATTGTTCTAGGTTATGTGCCTTATGTAAGAATTTAGCTGTATGATTCATAAATTCTTCAAGGGAGTCCCTCTTTAGAATATATAACGTTTTAATGTCTCTGACTCAACGAAAAGTTGAAAATTGTTTTTTTATTATTATTCTTTTGTGTATGGCGTGGTCCACACTATGATTGCATTATATTCATCTAGCCGTTTGGATGTAGCTTATCGTTATATTGATTGTGATTGTCATTGTGATTATTATTACTATGTTATTTGTTTTTCTTGTGTACTTGTTTGAGAGAGGGAGAGCGCTATAAAGTATTCTACAATTTGAATGCTATAGTGCAGAAGAGGGAGTGAGGGGGGCAATACTGTGTATGGAGCAGAAGAAAAATTCATATATTTGCTGGTCTGGATGTTCCATCGTGGTGTGGTGGAAGGGACGTATCTTCGCTATGCATGCTATATGTGAGGTGATTTTGTAAACTCACCCACACTGTAGCCCCAGATACATCCACTGCATATGAGCACATGTAGTCATTAATTATGCAGTCAGCAACACAGCAGTTCAGTCTAGGTCACAACATAGCTCTTGGCAGAATTGACATTGTGTGTCAGCTCTTACCGACAATTGAACAATGTAAAGTTTGCAATCTAATCTGCTACTACTTTTACTTAAGCATCATAAGTAATCCATCCTCCAGATGCTTGCTTCATGAATTAAGGTGCTTCTTACCACTCTTGTTAATTTATATAATCCTCCTCCCTCAAACCCTCGTGTGAGTCGGATTAGAATCGAATACTTCTTGTGTAACTAAAGAGACGATACCCACAGGGCTCTTTAAATTTCACTCCTGAATACTTGGAAAAATAGCGAATATGCATGCAATCTCCAACTATTTCCTGTGCTGGGATTTCTTAGAACTTTAAATTCTGAAAGCAATGAAGTAAGGCACAGGAAACCATATGAAAAACCACAGCCCTTTTTGTGGGGTGGGTAAGGCATGCTTGAGGCTTCTTTTTCTGTTCTTCCCTGGATGGTCCACTAATGGGTTTGTTCATATTAATTATTTGTTTATTTTGTCTCCATATGTGTAGATAAGCAACAAAGAACATTTGATGTAGTTGTCTTGTTTGATTAAGACTTCTCTTTCCATTTTTCCTGCTACATTTTTTCCTGGTTGTGGCTCAGGTGGAATTGCCCATATCTTGTGTAAAGGAATTTGGATTTGTTTATAATGTTTTCAGGCACTCATCATATGTTGTCAAGAAATATTGGGTAATCCGATATTGTACTTCTTGAATTCTTCATTCAACACGTACATTATTGCTTATAATTTTATAGCCTTGTTATCTGCAATCTTCTTCTATGGACGTGGATTCAGTTTTAAAATAAGCACATCTAAATATTTTATGTAGGTTCAGGCAAGCAGCATTGCATGTGTGTATAAAAGCAGGTCTTTAGAAATTTTGGATGTTGATGATTATGGAATCTGGTTCTAATTAAAATTCATAATTGAAATATAGAGAAGTTTTATGTTAAGTGCTATTTGTACTTTGCTCAATTGTATTTTCTTGACAGGTGGTTAAGATCTGTTCAAATGCAGTCAGATCCTGGGAAAGCTTGTTCGGGTGGAAAAGGATGAAAATGACTTAATTGATTCAAATTGTGCAAGTAACCAAGATAATACTCATCAGGAACAGATAGACTCGTCTTCTTCAACCTCTTCATCATCGTCTTCTGATGATGAGTCTATGAGAGACAGGATTGACTAATGGGAATGCTTCTAAACAATTGGTGCTTTTGATCCTACAGCTAATGGTACAGGTGAAATTGTACCTGTCCCTGAACCTGCTCAGTGTCAGCGTCTACCATTTGGGAGATACTCAGGCCCAAATATGCAATCTAGGGTTTTGCCATCTGTTGGGGCTTTCACTGTTCAGTGTGCCAACTGTTTTAAATGGAGACTCATCCCAACAAAGGAGAAATATGAAGAAATACTGGAACATGTTCTAGAAAATCCATTATATGTGAAAAAGCTCGTGAATGGCGGCCTGATATATCATGTACGATCCAACAGACATCTCCAAGATGGCAGTCGGCTTTGGGTATTGATAAGCCCAATATTGCTCAACCCTCCTGGGGTGCAACGACTATTAAGGATCCGAGGTGAAGGAAGTACCAATTGCCGATGTGTATGTGTCGATTCCTATTGTTTATTTATAAATTTATATTTTTAATTGTTAATAATATGTTGGTTATGTGGCTTTCTCTTGCCACCTAATATATTCCTTTTGTTTCTTTACTTATCATTGATGAAAACTTTTGTTTCTGTAAAGAAATAAATGGTTGCATCCTAGGTTGGTCCGTATTACGTTGAGAACATTCTTATGATCATTATTCATTATATATAGGATACTCCTCTTGGATCAAGGCATTTGTTATGATTCTTATAACTATCTTTGGTTTTTCTTAAGAATACTTAAATCTTGGAATTAAGTCGATGCTACTGTTGATTAAGGAGCTAATGGTAGTTGCATAAGTTCTTCTATGAGGTTCCTAGATATTTGACCACTAACAGTCTATTATGATAAGATTTTATTTTGTTTAAGCAAATTTGTTTGTCCTATTGAGATATTATCTACTTGTCTTATGCCTAAGAGTATATTGACACAAGTTTAAGTGGTCTAGTATTGCAATTATGTAAGCTTTTCTTGATAAATAACTTGGTGATTTTCTTTGGAAAAAGGTTCTTTATGGTACGGGGTAGTGATGAGCAAATATGGCCTTCATAATATAGGTTGGGATTCTAAGATTGTGGCTTGTAGATCCTCTTGAAGCCCTTGGAAATCTATCTCCAAAGGCTGTCCTGAATTTCTTTCTTATGTGAAGCTGGAAGTAGGGTTGGTGATGTAATTTTTTTTTTTTTTTTTGGGAAGATTCTTGGCTTCAAAATAATCCTTTATTAGACATCTTCCCTCATTTTTATAGATTGTTGGGACTTCATCGTCTCTATCAAACTAGAGTGATTTCTTTTGATGGGTTTCCTCCCACAACTAGAGTTGGAATGACCTTTTTAGGAAATTGAAGGAGATAGAGATCCATGACCTCTCTACTCTTATGGTTATGGTGGATAATGTGTCTATTAATGCACTTAAAGAGGATGGATGGGAAGTTGGGTTAATCAGGTTTTTTCTCTTGTTAATCCTTTTTCTCTTGGTTAATTGTTGACCCCTCTTACTCATCTTTTGTGCTAGGTAGAGTGATTTGGAAGTCCAAAATTCTTTGTAAGGTTCAAATTTTTTGCTTTGGCTGGGCTCAAATTGGAATCTATACAGTAAATTTATTAAAGAAATTCTCTAATATGTGTTCGACTCCCTCTTTGGTTACAATGTGTAAAAGAAACGAGAAAAACTTAGACCAATGATTCCTCCATTGCCCATTAGCTATTGGCTTGTGGTTCAAATTGATACAATACCTAAAATTTCTTGGATCATTCAAAACTTACGCAAATCCTTCTTAAAATTCTTGGACTTTTTGGAAATATGTTGTTTTGGGCAGTTTTTTTGGGTAAATTGGATTGAGAGGAATAGAAGGATTTTTGGCATTGATACCAAGGAAGACATGCATTCTTTGTGGGATAGAGTTCAACTTTTAGCTACCCTTTGGGCATCAGTTTGTAGCATATTGAGATTCTTAATTCTTCTTCATCATTTAAATTGGAATGGAGTTTTCAGTTTTGGGCTATGTTTAGTTTTGATTGTTGAGAGTGTTAGCTAGACTGGTTTTTATTTTTTAATTTAATTTTTTTAAAATTTAATGGTTGTCATTTTGGGGCTTCTGGTATGCCCTATGTCGAGCTTTTTCTTGGTTTCTCAAGCTTGTTTAGTGGATTGCTTGCTCACTTTTGTACAACTTTTTTTTTTCCCATAAACTAGTAGTTCTTTTTAAAAAAAAAAAAAAAAAAAAATTGTCTTGGAAACTAGAAGTAACACATCTCCCCAGATGGTCCATTTTCTTCAAACAAGTTGTTATTTGTCCATTTTTTGACCTTCCTAAAGAAAATTGTTCTCTTAGGGACTGCTTTAATGCTGTCGGAGGATTGTGGGCAATTGTTGAGAGTTTTTGTGGAAGATGCCTGAATGAACTTCTCTACAATAGATTATAAGGTGAAACTAGTGGTTCATGGAGGTTTCTATCAAGATATTATGGAGAATCTTCACTTCCAATACTGAAGTAGATGCCTTACGGTGTAATTTATCTTTTCCCTTGTTCATTGTAATTAGTATTGCTATACGATGTAGTTTATCTTTCTTCTACAGAAACAAGGTAAGATGACCATCTTCATAGGGTAAGATCTATCTCATTCCATCTCTCCCCTCTAACATCTATTAACATAATCTCAATTGTCATCAGTGCATACAAATATAGAAATATAGAAGTAATCTCTTGCTATGTAACTGCTCCATATGTACTAAGTTACTTAAAGTCCAGCAAAATGCCACCTTTTTAGAAGTCATAATTTTTTCTGGGATGGCAAATTTGTAAATTTTAATATATCTGCATAATCTTTGAAGGTGAATATATCTTAGCAGGTCACTAAGAGAATATTTAGCAAAATGAATGCAGTTCCAAACTTTATCCAAGCGCTCATAACATCCTATTAAAATTCAAAATTCGATACATATGAAATTGGAGGTAGATCTTTGTTTATTTCATATTTCTTTGGACTTTGCAAGAATCCATCAACATTTCCTCCTGATAGTTATCCAGAGTCTGAGCAACGTGATGATCATAGTAAGCAAGTATTTTCTCTACCTCTGTTATTAGCAGGATGATCTGTCATTCTGTCATTGCTTTATATCGTCCTTTTCTTCCACCCATTTCTGAGGGTTAAACATGAGGAAATATGGGGGATGGCTCACACTAAAAACACATCACCTACTGCCATTTTGTTATGTTTGACTCATGTGTCTCTCTTAGTTGCTAGTGTAGATTACACTGACTCCCCCTCTAGCATGTGGGATGACAAGGAAGTCCCCTCTAATAAACAGTGACAGGTCATTCCTTTTGTTGGACTTAGATTACATATTATCCACCAATTATGATATAACCTTATTAGTTGTATAATCCAAAAAACCAAGATTAGCAAACAACCTAACTGGAGGAGTTATTTTGTTTGAGAATAGAAGCAGCTTCTGAGTTAATTTATGAAACTGAGAGGTTTCAGTATAATTTAGCCTAGTTTATATCATTGTATCTTCATAGTACACCTGATAGTGCACTGTTATTATCTTAGCTAGGAATTTCTTTGTCAAGGTTTTCCATCCAGCATTCAACTTTGTTATAATTTTTTCTTTAATAATTTCAGGTATTATGAAGCACCATCTGGAAAGAAACTTCGCTCAATGGTCGAGATTCAAAAGTACGTTTTTCCTCTAATGAACCACTTTCTTATTAAGAAATTTTATGCCTGTTTTGTTTGTCATGTGCTATTATTTCATTTGTTTAACTAGATAACTTGTAGGGTGGACTTTGTAGGTGTTAAATATTTATTGGACCTCTATTGATTTACTTTTGTAGGTACTTGATAGAACATCCAGAGTATACCAGAGATGGCGTAACTCTCTCACAATTTTCATTTCAAATCCCCAAGCCCTTGCAGGAAAATTATGTGAGAAAGCGTCCTGCTAAAGTGGCTGCTGCACAAGATCCTATTAAATCTCTTGAACCTGGTGAAGGTACTGAGAAGAAACTACTTTCTGACACAAACTAAACATGGAACTTATTTGTCTGCTATTCTTGACCTGATGCGATATTTTTAAAAAATGCATAATTGGAATCTGTCGTTTGACTTAAATAAACTTGATTGTCTTTCTGATGTTGATGTCTTTCTGAGAGATGGGTTTCTTTTATTTTTCAATGCATAATGGAATAGGAAATTCTTTTATTTGAGATCAGTTTTTTATCTGAGATGTTTCTAAGAGCAGTGAAATTCTGCTCTTGGAAAGCATTTGGTTTTATGAGATGGTAAACGATTTCTAGATATTTCAGGAAAATGTGTTTTTTTTTTTTTTTTTTTTTCTAATTTGTTGCAATGTGAAACAAGGTGGTTTACCTGGGACCTCTTTTAAAGGATCTTGCAACGAGATTTTCTAATTCCTTTTACTCCTTTTGTTCAAGTTTATCTTTTTAATGTTTCTTTATGCCTGTACACCTGTTTGATGCATTCTCTCAGTAGGCTTTGTTGGCTCTTCTGAAACCATATAAATGTTTTCTAGTGTCAGTTTCTCTAACATCCTCTCATGCTATCATCATCATCTGAACTTCCTACTTGATGCCTTACGAGTTACGACTGGAAATCTCGTACTAGAAATTTTTACTGGTTCAGGGTCGAAAACTTTTGTAATTGTTATTACAAATATTGTAAAAATTGGAGCTGGTGTTCCAACACAAACACCTTTTATATAAAGCTTTTCTGCTTCTAGATGTATCAATTCCTTGCTTATGACATCTAGAACTATTTGGTGCTTTGATTAACCACGGCGTTGCCTAATAATATTTTTTTATTTTTTAATTTTTTGGGTGACCTCAACGGTCTGAGTAGTTGAGTCGCCCATCAATCTTGCACTACATAAATCATTACTGCTTTTCCTTCATGTAAATGTCTATAGAAGGCCTTTGATTTTAGGCCACTGATATTTTAGTGATAGCATCTTTTCCTGCATATAGACGCCTACGTATATCCAACTAATGAAAGTGTCGATCATTTGCTGCAGTGAATCCTCTATCTTGGGCAGGTCCAGATAATGGTACAAACTTGCAGCTCGGAAGACCAGCACTTCCACCTCCACCGTTTGACGCGCTTGTATATGATCCTGTTCCTCGGCCAGCAAAGCAAGCGAAAAGAACACCATCAAAACAGTTGTACAGTAATACTGTGATGTGTAATCAGCAGCAGGTGACAGTAGAAGAGCCTGGTCAATCTAGAAATAGTAGTTGTGATCTGTAAGAGGCGTTGTAATTTTCATGCTTTTGTTTTTTTTGGTGACGAAGTGGCAAAGAATGTTTGTGTGCTATATATTCGACTCTGTAGTCTGTAGTACTAGTTTTTGTTTTCAGAGAAGGGAGAATGGAGAGGATAAGTACTAGTTTTTGTTTTCAGAGAAGGGAGAATGGAGAGGATGGAGTGGTATAAGCTTCGTTTTGTGGGGTGTGAAAAAAGCATATGATGAAAAGAAAAAATAGAAAACAATAGTTTATACCAGATCCAATACTGTGTCACATTTAGAGAATCTGTTGTGAATATACTTCTTCTTCTGCTTCTATATGTTTCTGGAAAGATAAATGTTGTTTTGGTCTTATGTTATAAAATTCAATCATATTCTTGGAATACTGGGATTTTTGATAATGATAGGAGACCAGGCCATAAGACTTAATAATAAATTGAAAGAAGGTGGTCATAACATAACATAACTACAAAACAGCAAATTTAAATAAAAAAAAAAGAATACTCGTTGTGATGTGTGGGAGCAGTAACTGAATTAGTGATTGAGAGAGTACCAAATTCTATAAATAAAAAAGATGATTGATAATTATAATATGGATTTATTAATGGAAATAAATGAATTTAAGACTAAAGAAAATTGATATGACATTTGTTAAAAAATGATTCTAAAGAGATAAAAATATCTGCTTTTGTTTAAAAGTGTTATAGGAATTTCGAATTTTACCAGCTGTGGAATCCACAAAATTCTTGCTGTTTTCTGTAATTACAAATATAAAAAAATAGTTATTTTAATCCAAAAGCCAATGGAACTATCCATGTGGATTGTGGTGATGGGATCAACAATTAATTATTTTGTGTTTTATGGAATTATCATAAAATTAAAATTTATTATTTCTTAAATTGATAAAAGAATTATTACATGATCATCATTTAAAGCATATATTATAGAACAAAAATGATTGCTCCAACTAGTGCAGTTATTGCATCAGGGAAATATTGGTGAGTGACACTAATTAGTTTTCGTAGCAATAAGAGGTAGGTTAGTTTAAGAAACCCAACATATCCAAAATTTTGGTAAGTTAGTTTAATGAGTAGAATCTCTTTTAATCTAATCCAGAAGAAAACATATAGAGGCCAGATGTGTATTTTATCTAAGAAAGCTCCTTATCTTGATACAATCATAGCCTTCTCAGAAAGGCTAAAAATCATTAAACAATTACACACCAATAGACACTTTGGTCCCGCATTGGTTCTTACTATCTCGATTTCTTAGAAAAATTCCTATAATGGTTATCTGTTTTGGCTATCATATCTACAGACATGTTTCTAGCCACAATGTCCTTTTGTCTTCAATAACGACAACTTTTCTTTTTCTATTTAGTTGACCCTTGTCATTTAATTAAGCATTACCATTAAAATCACTTGTCAATTATATAACATTACACTATAGAGTCTTGCATTTAACATTAAAAACATGTTAATTAACATATTTGGACTATTTTTGCCGAACAATGTGAATTTGGCTTTTAAACAAAATCTTGAGAATTAAAATTAGTAAAAAACAAATATCTCTTAAAATTATTAGAATTTATAGATTCAGAGTTTGTTAGAAATGTTATATATGCAAATGTAATATAGGCGAGAAAGAGGGTTATTGTGAGATATTCCCCATCAATATCATAGGCCCAGACATGTGCATGAATGAAACAGGTAATGGGGAGTGACAGTGATGGTCAAAGCAATCGGTCAACCAACAAATGCATCGCTTTGTAGGTAAAGGTCATTTAAATTAACCATGGTTAAATTAAATACAACCATAACCAATACTTTAAGTTAACTATATCATCATCATTCATCACTTTTAGTCTAATAGAATTTTCAATTTTCTGACTATAATAACTTTTACTGGATTTCTGAAAATTTTATTGAGAAAAAAAAAAAAAAATATATATAAAAATAATAAAGGGGTGTAGATGAAAGAAAAGAAAAGAAAATGTCTGGTTAATGTAGGGGTAGAGTTTCAGCATTTGGTCTCTAACAAACTTGACAAAACAAAAACAAAACCATCCACAATCACTTCTTTTCATTTTATTTTCCCTTTTTTTTTTTTTTTTTTTTATTTATACTCTTTCCTCTCCCTTTTTCCCGGATTCTTGTCTCCTCTTTTCCCGGCTTCTTTGTCGGAGCTTCTCGCCGGAATTTTTTTTACTTCTATTCGTTGACTTACCTTCTTTCTTTCTTTCTTTCTTTTTCTTTTTCGGGTTAAAGTTACTCTTTCTCTTCTTCTTCATCCAGCTGATCTGAGCTCATAAGCTGAAATTTTTTACTCTTTTTATCTTTTTAAGCACTTGCTTTAGTGTTCAAAGACTCTTTGATTGCTTTGATTTAGATCGTTGATTTTCCCGGGAAAAAGAAAGAATCATGAGTGGGTGAAATTTGTGGATCAAATTGGGGGGGCAAGAGTTTTATAGAGTTGTCAGAAGGAGAAATGAAGACGCCGGCGAACGCTGCCTGTGCTTCCTCCGTTACGGCGGCCTCAAATTCCGGTGAAGGTTAGGTTTTTAAATAAGTAATAATTTTGTGACTATAATAATAAATTTAATTTAAGCATCGAGAGAACCGCTGAGTGATGTTAATTTTAAGGTTTTTTGTTTTTGTCTTTGTCTTTTTATATAAATTAAATTAATTTGAAGGCCTAATGCTTTTGAATTCATGATTGGGTGACACGTGGCGGTGTAATTTTTTTTTTTTGCAGGAGTTGTGGAGAAGAAGATGATAAACTCGGAGCTGTGGCACGCGTGTGCCGGGCCGTTGGTGAACCTTCCGGCGGCCGGTACTCATGTGGTTTATTTTCCTCAAGGCCACAGTGAGCAGGTCACTTTCGTTTTCACTCTTTCCCTCCATTCTTATCTGAGTTCGTTGAGTCTAATTATTGTGCATTAGATTTTTAAAATCTTGTTAGTTACTATTTTACCCTGACTTTATATTAATTATTTGCTTCATTTAATGTAATTCTTTTTTGGGTGATTTCTTTTCTATTTCCTTGTAATTTTTGGGTAAGGCCCATTAGTTCTGTGAGCCAACAACAATTTTCAATAAGTTGAGTTGTATTTTAGTATTTTTTATATATGAAGATGTGATTTGATGTCATATTAAAATCTATGTTCAGGTTACGAGATTTCCAAACTGGAAAAATGAAATTTTTTTTTTTTTTATACTAATTTTTGGGATTTATAGGAAAATTGTTTACATTCGAACTCTTTGCAACCAAAAGTGTTTCTAGCCTTTTGTTTTCTATGTTGAACAAGAATTTTAAGAATTTCCTAGAATCATAAATAAGCTGAATTCCCAGTGTAAGTGTTATGTTCATAGTCTGTAAAATAAAGAAGATTCTTGGCATAAAATT